>NW_006399752.1:7787879-7788475 GCF_000299155.1 Elephantulus edwardii
TTGACAGGACATAACAACAATAACAAGGGAAATGACATACACATATATAAAAAATGTGATATGCATTCACGTAAGGAAAAGACTTTAAGGAATTTGAAGACGTAAGGAAGAACTATGCAAAGGGATTTTTTTATAGGCATTGAAAAACAATGAGACAGAGAAGGAAAGGGAAAGTCTTCTGTGCTGAAAGAATTTAAAAGTAAGTACAAATATGTAAACGCATGGGTTGTGACAGTGAATTCGTGAGCAATTCAATCTGATTAGAATTTGAGAAGACTGTAAGGAAGTAATCTGAAATAAAGCTGAGGCAGTATGTTATAGATAAATTATGGGATCTTGAAGTCTTGACTCTATTATGTATTAATAATGAGTCTCTGAAAAATTAGAACAGGTAGGATAATATGATCACATCTGGCTATGAGACAACTAACATGATCAACATGTACAATGTGTGAGAAGAGATAACAAGACTCTTAAAAGCATAGGCAAATCTACAACCAGGAGAAGATACAATAGATGAATGGGACCTTCTAAGAATCAAATCCCTATGCACATCCAAAAACTTCTCCAACAGGGTAAAAAGGGAAGCCACAGAC
>NW_006399752.1:7789640-7797564 GCF_000299155.1 Elephantulus edwardii
ACCATGCCTCATAGTGACCTTATGCACAAAAGCTCTGAACCTTGCCATATCCTAAACCATTTCCACAGTCTTCAATATACCTACCCACAGCATCCCAAGTACTGCACTCTACTGCTACCTTCCAAGCATGTTGCCCTTCTCCAAAGACTTGTCTCTTCTGGCAATATGTCCAAAGTATGTGAGATGGAGACTCAAAATCCTTTCCTTAAAGGAGCAACTTGGTTTCAACCTCTGTAGGACAGAGCTATTTGTTCTCTTGGCAGTCCATAATAGTATGTTCAATACTTTCTCCAGCACCAGTTAAAGGCATAGATTTTAGGAAATGGTAAAGAAGGAACACCTTTAAATCTAGCAGCTTGAAAGTAGTTTATATATATATATCAAAGCAGTGACTCAGAGAAAAATTCCTTTTCATGGGAAATTGGTGAGTTATGTTTTTTAACATGTAGATTTCAATATGGCAGAAATATATCAAGAGGGATAGTTCAAAAAACTTATTTCTTTTATGTCAGTGGTAACTTTACCTTCTGAAGTGTCTAAATGCTGTCAACTCTTTGGTAAAAACCATTACAGTGTCTTGGTTAAACCCTGATTTCATTTTGACCGTAACTCCCAGTCTCATTCTATTCATGTCTAGAGTCAATCATTCCTGTCATTATTTCTATGCATATTCCCTTCTAATTTCTATTGAATAAAATTTTTCTTCCCTTTTGACACCATTCTGAAAGAACTTCTGCTAAATTTTCCTCTTTTCCCTGAATTTTTAAATCCCTCCTCTTTCCCTCATACAATGCTTTCCTCTGTTTCATGTCAATTATGATGTTTTCTTAAAAGAAGATACATCTTCCACACTTAAAGTGAGACTAATTCTGTTTTTCACTCAATGACAATTTCTTTACTTTAAAAAAAAATCTTTCTTTTTTAACACATTGTGTTACACACTATTCTTCATTAATATTGTGTTTCATACAATCATTCCCATGCATTATGGTTTGGGTATTTTTGCATTATGTTTTATAAAATTAATCACCATTGGATATTTGCCATCATTACTCAAACTTTCCAGGTCCCTGATGGATCCTTCCCATTTCCTTTACCCCCTCCCTCCACCCACCAAACTGTGCAATTCTGTGGTTTTGCCCCTACCTATCCTCACCCCTTTGCTCCCATCCCTTCCCTTCTTGGCTCCCTCATACATGTTTTACTACTTATCTTTCTATTTTTACAATAATTGTCTTACTAAGTATTTGTCCTTATGAGACTGAGCTAATTCACTCAGTATAATGTTCTCCTGTCTCTACTAAGTTATGTTGTATTTTTTCAAAATCGTTCCTTCTAAGTGCTGCATAGTATTGAGAAATTGTGGTACATTCACACTATGGAATACTATACAGCACTCAGGATTTCTTTACTTTTCCCCACTTTTTTGATATTTGAAAGCAAATAGGGGCTATTTTTCTAGTCATATTTGAAGAATCCACAAACCTGAAAATGTTCACTATCTTTGTATCTCAAAACATCGAAACCTAGTGTTTTGGGCTGGGTTCTAGCTCAAACATATTGTTGAGTTTGAACTGATGCAGAATTGACTTACTAGTAGCTTTTATAAGACTGTAAACCACAAGAGAAGAGATTGTCCATCTTTCTCCTAAGGAGCAGCTGGCGGATTTGTGGTTCAAGCCACCAAAGAGATGTCACCTTTGGGTTATCAATACAACTCCTTACAGACTACACCCCAGAGTTCATTTGGTTTCTTTAGAGAAGTGAAACAATATGCACATACATGGAGAGAAATGTGTTTCAAGGAAATGGCTCACACACTAGTTGTTATGACAACTTGTTTGGCTTTGTTTTTTTATGATGATATATGCAGAAATCCTCAATAAAACTCTGGATACTGAATCTTAATGAACTGCCTGGTTGAGGAAAGACATCTGTGCTCAGAAGGCTGACATATACTTTTTGGGACATTGAAGTTCTACATTGGGAATCCTCCAGATTTCCCTTTATAGGTCTCTTCTTTTTACTCATCTACATTTGCCTCCATTATGAACAGTGAATATGGTGCTTTCTGCAAGGCATTCCAAAAACCGTTTGAACCAAGGAAGTAGTGGAAGCAGGTACATTAGAACTAAGGGTGCTGATAAAAAACAAGCTTGAAGGTAAAATTGCGAAGGTGTAGGGAGGGAAGGGAAACACCAAAAATTTACTGCCATCAAGTCATAACTGACTCATGGCTGCTGTCCCTTCAGCTTGTTTTCAGAGGCTGTCCATCATTCTCCCCTGGAGCAGCTGGTAGGTTCAAACCACCTGCCTATGGGTTGGCAGCACAGCTCCTTACCCACTAGAACACCAAAGCTCTAGGACAACCAAATTCATAGTCAGATGTGAGGGGAGCTCTCAAGACCCCCAAGCTTGTGATGGGCCTGTTTCACAGTCTCGAGGATTGTATTCTTTGTGAGCTCTGACCTAGATTTGAGAGGTTAGAGTTAGAGAAAGAAGTGTTGCAAATGCAAATAGTGTCAGAAGAGAGAAGCAAAACGTGGAGATTTTGATTTATGTTGATTATTATTCTCACAGTTAGTGTTTTTGGGGGGAAGTGGATTTGATTGATCTTCACATTAGCTAAATCAAGCTGTAAGTCACTCCTGGATAAACCAATTTATAATGTTTATGGTAACCATTATTTGTCTTCCTATCAGATTTTGAGATTCTTAAACACAGGGAACACTTGTCTTAATTATCATAGGCTTCACACCTGTCAGATTATCTCTCACATAAGAGATAAGTGGTCGAATGTTTGATGAATAAATTGTTAAGAAATTAATGCATGAATATTTGAGAAAGAAGATTCTTTTGAAGCGTCCAGAGATTCTTTTGTAGCAGCATGCTAAAAAAATGGCTCTATCTGTTTCTTTGATTCTCTGTCCATTGGACAATGTTCAATTTGTTTAACACATAGTAAGTTAGAATTAATTTAAAAACTCAGGGGACAATACACTCAACAAAACTCAGATGTGGTATGTTAAATGAATCCTTAAGAACAAATTTTTCACTAGTATGTTGTTACTTCCTCTTTGTATTGTATACTGCCTTTGTAACTTCTCTGATTCTGAAAGTAAGTAAGACTACTTCAAAACACTGAAGAGCCAGGGAAGCTCTGGTGACCTAGTGGCAAGAAGCTGCAACTACAATTGCAGAGGTGCACGGTTCAAATCCACCAGATGCTCTGCCGGGGAAGGAGGGGCAATCTCCTCCTGTACCAGTCAGATCTGATTTGATGGTACATGTACATAAAAATAATACAATAAAAAAAATTTTTTTAAACACTGAAGAGCTTAAAAGGAGGGGAAAGCATTCATTCATAGTTCTATAACTCACAAATCATCATCATCAAGTTGGAATCAACTCATAGCTGACCCTCTAGTAGGTTTTCAGGAGCTTAAGTTGCACAGGGGGAGAATGCCTTAAGAACAACTGGTGGATTTGGACCATCAGAGAGGTAGCACCTTAACCTAGAAATAATAAGTTTCAATGTTTTGGTAACTATTTTACATAGTTTAGGTACATAGAACCATAATTTGTGAACAGATTTGTATTCTGATCTAATATTTTCATTTAACTTCACATTGTGAATGTATTTTCCTCATTACAAATTTTAATGATTAAAATTCCATCTGGTGGTAGCACTATATTTTTAGCCTCTCCTTCAGTTGGAAAATATATGAATTTATAGGATTATATAAAGTGCTGCAAGAAGCAGTTCTACATCAAAATGGTTTTGAGATAAAAATTTTTACATTCCATTTTGTATCATCTATAAAGTAGGTACAATTATTCACATTTTTTAAATTATTATTAATTTTAATGAAAATTTACAGAGTCTGCATTTCCATTCGTTCATTGTTGCACTTTTCTCCTTGCCCACTCCTCCCCCTCCAGTTTGCTCTTCTCTTTGAAAAGTAAAAGAAAAATTCTTTCATTGTTATACAATCCCTCCCTCCAGATCCACTCCACTATGTAGCCTTTGTTCTGGACTCTTGTTATGACAATAATACCTAATCATATATCCCTTTTAAACAGTTTTCTCCTGTACATGTTTCAATGCAGTATATATAATTTATGCCATCTTTCTCAGTCTCCCCCCATCCCTGATATTAGTCCCATTTTACAACAGTGGCACAATGCAGTATTTGTCCTTTTGTGACTGATATATTTCACTCAGCATAATGTACTCCAGCGTCCCCCATTTTGTATAGTATTTCAAGAGTTCCTTGTTTTTCAATGCAGCATAGTATAATGTGCATATCCTAATCAGTGTGTTGCTATGTGATTTCAAATCAAATTTACTCATAGCTAACTGTCCATGATATTTTCAGATGCAGTACATCTCATAGGAAGAGTTTGAGCACCCATCTTCTGTGGAGCAGCTGGTGGATTCAAACTGGATGCCTTTGAGATTGCAGGACATCTATATACCACTAGCAACTAGAGTTGTCCATTCAGCATTAGAAATTATTAAGTTCTGTTAGTAATTTCATCTTACTTGGTTCCAAAATCAACACCCTTGGTACCAGCAGTTAGAAGACCAGGAGATGTATTGCTTTAGGCAAGGCCACTCACTGGTAAGACCTCTCCAAAATACTTAAGAACAAGGATGTTAGTTTGAAAAGGAAAATATGCCTGATTTAGGCTATAGTTTTTCTCAATCACTTGCTATATATCTGAAAGCTGGACAATGAATAAGGATGAAAGAAGAATTGGCATTTTTACATTGTAATGTTGAAGAAGAGTACTAAGTATCCCATGGGCTGCCAAAAGAGCAACCATATTTTGGAAAAGGTATAGCCTGAGTGCTTCTTGAAGGCAAGAATGGTAAAGCTTCATCTCTCATATTTTGGACATGTTACTAGAAGAGGCTATTGCTTGGAAAAGGATATCAAGCTTGGAAAAGTGGAGGGTCAGTGAAAAAAGATCTCCAATGAGATGAATTGACATCAAAGCCCCAGCAATGGGCTCAAGTGTATCAGAGACGATGAGGATGGTAGAGGAAAGGACAGGATTTGGGTCTGTTCATAGGGTTGCTGAGTCATACTCATAACAATAAATCTTTGTAATTTTTTAGAAAAGTAAAATTTGTAGACATTGTTTATTTTGTTTTTTCTCATTAATAGCGAAGTTAACTAGTAAGTAACTAATTCATTAATGTGTCAGGGTTCTTCAAAGAAATAGAATCAATGGAAGAAATGAATTATTTCTAAGCTCAACAGTGTTGGAAAAATTGGAAGACCATTTGTAGAAAACTCAAGCAAGACCCACATGTCACACCATACCTAAAAACTAACTGAAAGTGAACCAAGGACCTAGGGGTTAAACCAAAGACTATACATTTCATTAGAGAAATGTGTAAGAAAAAATATTTGGTAATGACATATTTGATTTTGGCCTCAAATCTAAAATTTATAGACTAGGACCTCAACAAGAAAAAGGAAAACAACCCAATAGCAAAATAAGCACAGGATATGAATAGATACTTCTCCAAAAATGCAGTCAGATGGCAAACAAACACATGAAGACATATTCAAAATTCCTAGCTTTAAAAGAGACAAATTAAAACAAGTATGAGATAGCATCTCATTCCAGTAACAATATCAAAGTTTACCAGAGCAGCAAACAATGAATTCTGGTGAGATTATGGAGAAATTTAAACCTTTATTCACTGTTGGCAAGAGTGTAAAGTGGTGCAACCACTATGGAAGGTGGTTTTGGACTTTCTTAAAAAGTTGAGAATAGAAATTCCATTTGACCCAGAAACGCAACTACTGGGAATATAATCTCAAAAAACCATAACTGTCACCCAAACACATATATGCACACCCATGTTTATTGTTGTATTTTTTTTACAATAACAAAGAAATGGAAGCAACCCAAGGGCCCATCAACAAACGAATGGATAGAAAAACTGGTACATTCATACAATAGAATGTTATGCAGCACTGATTGGAAAACATCACACAACATGGGGAACTCTGAAGCACATCATGCTGAGTGAAATATCTCAGTCACAAAAGGGCAAACACTGTATAGCCTGTTATAAAGCAGGTTTGACCTCGGGGTGGGGGTGGGGGTGGGGAGGAGACTAGGACAAAAGTGGATGGATAATGACCACTGTATTAGAACAGATGGAAGGAAAAAACTGTCTAAAATTAATATATGATTCAGCATTATATGTATGACAACATCCCAGAATAAGAAGTTTATCACTGCAGAGAGGACTAGGGGTGGAGGCAGGTAGGTAACTGTGCAACAATGAATGATTATTTTTTTCTTTTTCTTGTATAATTTATTATTAATTTCAATGAAAATTTACAGAGACTTTGGATTTCCATTCGTTCCTTGTTGCACTTTTTGGAAGCATTTGTTGCAGAAGATCAAGGAATGCAGCCTTCAGTATGGACTGCATCTCAATATCAAGGAAACAAAGATTCTTATGACTGGACCCATGAGGAGCATCATGATGGATGAAGAGGAGATTGAAACGGTCAGCAGTTTCATATTTTTGGGTCCACAATTAACACCCTTGGTATGAGCAGTTAGGAAGTAAGGAGACACATTGCACTGGGAAAATCTGTAGATAGGGACCTTTCCAAATTATTGAGCAGTAAAGATGACAGTTTGAGGACTAAGGTACGTCTGATTCAAGCCATAGTCTTTTCAATTACTAGCTGTGCATCCAAGACCTGCACAATGAATACGGACGACAGAAAAAGAACAGATGCATTTGAGTTGTGGTGTTGGAGAAGAGCACTGAACATTCCATGGACGGCCAAGATAATGAGTATATATGTCTTGGAGAGGGTGCAGCCAGGGTGCTCTTTGGAAGCAAGAATGAAGAAGCTTAACCCAACATACTTTGGGCATTTTGCTAGGAGGGGCTATTCCTTGGAGAAGGACATGATGTTGGGAAGGGTGGAGGGTTGGCAAAGGAGAGGAAGACCCTCAACTAAATGGATTGACAAGGAGACTGCTGCAATGGGATCTTGTGTGTCAGGAAAAGTGAAGATGGCATAGGACAGGACTGGTTTCAGATTTTTTGTCCATAGGGTAGCTATGAGTCATATTCAACTTGATAGCACCCAACAAAAACAACACATATATAATAGAGAGCATTTGGTAAAAAGCTGCATTGTAACTCTGAAGGCACACAGTCAAATACAAGCTGCTGTGTGGTAGAAAGATGGACAATCTCCTCCTGAGATTTATTGCCTCTGAAAACTAACTGGAGGGTCAGCTATAGACTAGACAGATATGACAACTAGGGTTTAACTAGACAGATAAACAACAACAATATATACTTAAAGATATGTATATGTATACACATGTATTAAAAGTTATATATATGTAATTTTAAATACATATACATATATACACAGACATACGCACACAGGTACACACACATATACTTTATGTACAGAAAAAGCATGATTTCAAGAAATTGACTTATGTGGCTTTTGGGGCCAACAAGTTGAGCAGGCTGGGAACTCTCAGATAGGCTGTGAAGCTGTAGGCTTGGGCAGAATTTCTTTTTCTTTAGAGAAATCTCAGGTATGCTTTTAAGGCCCTCTGGATGATTGGATGAAGCTCTCTCACATCACAAATAATAATCTCCTTTAGTTAAACTCAACAGGTTACAGACATTAAGCATATTTACAAAATACCTTCACTTAGTTTACAACTAGTTTCTTCTTGTATTGTTGTTATGTGCATTGAGTCTGAACTGACCCACAGCTAATCCTCTATCAGGTTTTCAGAGGCAGTTAATTGTACTGCTGAAAGCAGAGAATACCAGAGGAATGTCTGTGTTTCATTGACTATGCAAATGCATTTGACTGTGTGGATCATAACAAACTGTGGCTGACTCTGA
>NW_006399752.1:7801055-7802907 GCF_000299155.1 Elephantulus edwardii
TTAATTTAAATATTTCATAATTATTTCTTACACACATTAATAAATTTTATTTAAAAACTACATTATATGACTAATTTTAGGAAATATTTTAATGACATCTCTGACATAAAAAAACTTAAATAGAACGATGAGGATACATAAAGCTATACAAAATTACCAAAATAATTGAGGCTCTAATGGAACTCTATCAATACATTCTCATCCCTTCTTTCTGGCAATAACTATAATTCTGAATGCTGATTTTTCATTTCCAGACCTATTTTGCTACATACTTTACATTTATGTGGTTCTACACATGCAACATATTTTCCATCATTCTGTCAGTTTGTTTTACTGTGATTGCTGTGTTGCTGGAAACTATGCCACCAGTATATTAAAAACCAGAAAGTTCACCCATAGTGGACAAGTTTGGATGGAGTTTACAGACTAAAACAAAGAAACATGACTGGCTATCCACTTCTGAGATAGTGGGCCCTTGAAAATTCTTTTAATAGCAGTGGACCATTGTCTAATATAACGGCAAAAGGTAAGCTCCTCGAGTTGGAAAATACTAAAAAATAAAACTGGAAGAAGCTGACTCCTCTGAGTCCACCTTAATGATAAGGGTGGAGTAAAGCTTCAAGTCAATGATGAATCTTCATTTGCTAACATAACAAGTCTTAAAAAGAGGAGAAACAACTGCAACTATCCACTAATATTTGTAAAACGGAATGTATGAAGTGTGAATATACAAAAAAATTAGAAGGTTTTAAAAATGAAATGGAACATATCAACATCTTAGGCATAAGTGAGCTGAAATGGATCACTATGGGACATTTTGAATCACACAATTACACAGCCTGAGGATCACAGATTGAAGAGGAAAGGTATCACATTCATTGTTAAAACAAATGTCAAGATATGACCTGAAGTAAAATAGTGTCAGTTCATAGTTATGGAATACCGGTTAATACAGCCATTATTCAAATATATGCATCAATCACTAAAGCAAAAAATGAAGAAATAGGTTTATATGAACTTCAGCCTGAAACTGACTGAACACGCAATCAAGATATATTAATAATAGCTGGTAACTGGAACAAAGGAGTTGAGGACTGAAAAGGATAGGTAGCTGGAAAATATGGAAAGATAGTCAATCAAAGATGTGTTAGGAAATGAGCTAACAGCAATTGGAGCTTAAACTTGCAAGATAATGGTGTGAAAAGTGAGCTTCAAAGATTACATGTCAGCCATTTTTGGAAGCTTAGGCCTGAGTACATACTTATTGCTTCGCATTTCTGGCCTAATCACCCACTTAGAGTATCTTGGCATCAGAGATAAAGCCTAAGCAATGAGCAGTCATCTTAGCATGCTGAAATGGTACAGTCCATGGACTACCACAGGACAATGACAGCCCCTACGACAACCATAAAGGAATAGTGAAACATGTACCTCTATGTTGTTAGCAAAATTACAAATTATTTTGATTATTTTGGAATGATATTTAACAGTCTTAGAAATGTTCATACTTAAGTTATGAACCACCTACTTTTGGTTGACAATTCACTCCCTACTTACTAGATCTCCATAAAAGATTGTTGTTGGTGATAGTGGGTACCATTGAGTCTGAATTGACCCATAGAAAACTGGTGGGTTTTCAAAGGTAGTTAATCTCACAAAAGGAGAATGCCCATCCTTCCCCTGAGGAGCAGCTGGTGGACAAGAACCACATGCCTTGGGGATTGCAGGGCAGCTTCTTGGCACTAGGTCATCATGGAATGATAGAGTTCTGTAAAATTAATGATTTACTCATAGAAAATACCTTTTATAAGAAACATAAACACAGGCTATAAACATGGATTTCACCAGATGG
>NW_006399752.1:7804852-7806459 GCF_000299155.1 Elephantulus edwardii
CATTTGACTGTGTAGATCACAGCAAATTGTGACTAACCTTGAGGAAATTTGGAATCCCAGAACATTTGATTGTGATTGTGCAAAACATATGCTCAGAAAGCAGTCCTCAGAAGAGAGCAAGGAAACACTGTACGGTTCAAAATCAGGAAAGGAGTGCATCAGGGACGCATCTTGTCTTTGTACCTTTTCAATCTTTATGAAAAACAGATCATTTGGGAAGCAGGGCTTTATAAGGAGGAATGTAGCATTAGAATTTGAAGTAGACTCGCCAACAACCTACATTATGCAGATGACACACTCTTGCTTGCTGAAACTTAAGAAGAGCTGAAGCCTTTTCTGCAGAAGGTCAAGGACTGTAGTCTTCAGTATGGATTGAAACTTAGCATCAAGAAGACAAAGATTCTCACCACTGGGCCAATTGGCAGCACCATGATTTATAGAGACTGAGTTTGTTAACAATTATAGCCTGCTTGGCTCCACAATTAACACTCTTAACACCAGCAGTCAGAAAATCAGAAGACGAACTGCACTGGAAAAATCTGCTGTCATGGACCTCTCCAAACTGCAGAAAGGCAACAATATCAGTCTAGAGACTAAGGTGCACCTAATCCAGGCCATGGTCTTTTCAATTACTTGCTATGCATCAGAGAGCTGGACAATGACTAAGGATGACAGATGAAGAATATATGACTTTGAATTGTAGTGCTGGAGAAAAGTCTTAAAGTTACCATGGACTACCAAGGAAACAAATGGGTCTATCTTGGAGAGGGTAAAACTAAGTTTATCCTTGGAGACAAGGATTTTGAAGCTCCATCTCACATATTTGGGCATGTGGCCAGAAGGGACTGGTTCTTGGAGAAGGACAGCATGCCCAGAAAGGTGGAGGAACAGCACAGAAGAGGAAGACCCAGGATGAGATGGATTGATACAGTGACTGGGGCAATGGAGGTTACTGTGTTGCAATTAGTGAGACTGACTCAGGACTGGGTAGGGTTCAGAGCTGCTGTACATAGTGTTGCTATGGGTCACAGGTAACTTGACCGTATGTAACAACAACAAAAATAACATGTGTTCATCCCAGTATTATATAATATTTTAAAAATAATAAATATTTGAAATGTCTAACAATATAAGAATGGCTAAGTAAAGTAAGTCTTTTGGATGTAATTTAACACCTAAAATAAGTATTGTTAGATACCATCAAGTCAAGTACACTCATAGTAACTGTATGAACAGAAGATCTGGTTCAGATCCTATCCTGTGTCATCCTCACAATCTCTAACACACTTGAGCCCATTGCTGCAGTTAGTGTCAATCCATCTGGTAGAGGATCTTTTTCTTCATTGACCTTGTACAACTTTTCCCAGTACAACGACTCTTTAAACCCTCTAAAGAATACACTGGCATTATGCAAAATTAATAATGTAAAATTGAGAATTATGATGATTATATATCAACATTTGACTGTGTAGATCATAACAAACTATGGGTGACTCTGAGAAGAATAGGAATCCCAGAACACTTGATCGTTCTAATGTGAAACCTATACTTGGACCAGGAGGCAGTCGTCAGAACAGAGCAAGGGAACACTGCATGGTTCAAAACTG
>NW_006399752.1:7807080-7807563 GCF_000299155.1 Elephantulus edwardii
GGGATGGGAGTGTCAGAGACAGTGCGATTGGCACAGGACAGATCAGAGTTTAAGGCTGTTGTAGATACGGTTGGTATGAGTCGCAAGCAACTTGACGGCACATAACAACAACAACAACAACATATAGCAACATGTGAAAATTTTTATGAGTAAGGAAGGAAAGATGAAAGGAAGACTAGAAAACTTTTAAAGTGGTAGTAACATGGTTGTTCAAGGATAAACACCAAAGGTTATATGGTTATTATACATTAAAAGGGTTATAAAAATAATCTTTTTAGAAGCAGGAAAATATTACTTCAAAGATAACCTAAATGTTTTCACAATATATGTTTCTTTTCTTTTTTTCTCCCTCTTTTTTTTTATTGGGAAAAACATACAGTGGGGGTACAAGGAGGTGAGGGTTGGGGGCAGAAGGGTGAGGATGGGCAGGGATGCAGTTGCAGAGCTGCAGAAATTGGTTGGTGTGGGGAGTAGGTGAAGGAA
>NW_006399752.1:7808098-7821957 GCF_000299155.1 Elephantulus edwardii
CCCCCACCCAGGGGTCAGATGGCACAATCTGGGGACTGAGGAGCTCACCCTGAGGGCCATGACGGCTCGCCCTGAGCTGAGGGCTGAAGACAGCCTGACCTGAGCAGAGGGCCGGGATGGCTCGCCCCAGGCTGGGGGCTGAAGACAGCCCGTCCCGAGCAGGGCAACACCTCCCATGTGCTGGCTGGTACACTCCCCCTCTATATGGCCCCACCCTAATCTGGTCCCCTCACCTGACGGAGGACTATGTGGCCAGGGACAGCATCTCCAATTCCAGCACCTCCAGTTTTAATCCCCCCATAAGTGATCATACTATAATTTGAAGTAGATGTCACTGCCCTCCCCACTTTATAAATGACAAAAGGAACCTGAGAATTGTGAACAGGCTCCCCCTAGGTCTAAACAGCTTTTGGCAGAAGCATTCAACAGATCAAAATATGTAGTGCATTTAGGATGTCGGTCCTCTTGGACATGCTGCCGCTGTTGAGTGTCATCAAGTAGACAACTCACAGTGACTTTCAACAATCCATTGTATCGGTGATCATCTTCTCTGGCTGTCCAAGGAACCCCAAATCTGTAGGTGGCTGGGCGCATATCCCCCATGCGGGCAGCCAGCGGGCACACGCCATCTCCTGCACGTCATCTCCCACACGGGTGGCTGGCGGGCATGCTTCATTTTGCACACAGGAGGCCAGTGGCCACCTGCTTCCCCTGCCACCACCACCTTGGCTCCAAAAATTCTCCCTCCCCAGAACAAGTCCACTTTGCAGCAGTGTGGCGGCTCTGCTGTACCAGTCTTGGGGAGGCTTGGTGCCTACCATCCATCTTGGGTGAGGGAATCCATAGGTTCCGGCTGTGGGAGCCTCATGGAGCTGCTGCAGCAGTGCGGCACAGTGTGGGCTCTGCGGGAGCGGGTTGGGAGCTGCGGGACTCACCCAATCCTCCTTGGGAATCCTTGAATTCCTGTTGTTGAGCCTCAATCTTCACTGAAGACCAGCCATCAGCTGTTTAACTGTTCAATTATCAATAAACAGAAGTCTGTAGAAGGCCGTAGTGGCACTGTTCCAAGTGGTCCGCTTCTGCCGCCATCTTGGATCCCATAATGTATGCTTCTGTATATCATGTTTACGGTTTTACAGCAAACAGGTAGGGTTCTCATTAGAGCAAGTTGTGTTGGAAAAAGTACAGGGTAAGTGAAGAAGAAGACACTCAACAAGATGGATTGACATAGTGACTGCATTTGTGGGCTTAAAGCCCGTTGACAATTGTGAAGATGGCACAGAATCAGGAAGATTTAAACCTGTTGTATATTCGGGTCACTGTGTATTAGAATAAACTCAATGGTACCTAACAACAACAACCAACTCATTACAAAAATTCTTGTGGCATAACTGTGTTTCATGTTAATGTCCCTATTTTGTAAGTGAAGAGACTAAACCTCAGAAAGAGTCAAACCAAAAAAAATTTGATAGAATTGTGATTTGACTATATTTCTTCTGGCCTAACGCTCTGCTCAATAGCTCTTTTCTTAAAG
The DNA here is from genome assembly GCF_000299155.1 of Elephantulus edwardii. Lineage (NCBI taxonomy): Eukaryota > Metazoa > Chordata > Mammalia > Macroscelidea > Macroscelididae > Elephantulus > Elephantulus edwardii. The sequence goes on from NW_006399752.1 coordinate 7,809,633, forward strand.
CTGAATTTCTTCTTTTCCTTTTAAAAAGTGTTCTTTCTTCAGGCTCAGGTCAGCCCACATATGACTATTTAAAATGCACAGTGATTGGTTTAAGGCTTGGCATGTTATCCAAGTTAGGCCATCAAAGTCAGCCCAGGATTCCTACTGGAACTTTTGGGAAAGAAATTTCCTTCCCCACCAGGATATATGAAGCTAGAAGATGAAAAGCCTGAAGTCATCTGTAATGATACCTACCAGTTCAAAGGAGATCCTACCTTAGAGTGAAGATAAGCAGAGAGAGAGAGATGGGAAGACCACAATGCCTGATGATACTGTTAAAGCACTAAGATCTGGCCATACCAGGGTCTATTCACTAATTCTCAAGTCTCTTATTTCTCAACAAAGATATTTCTAAAGGATTTTCTACCCATACTGAAAACATGCTGGTTAAAAGGAAATATGAAAGTCTGTTGCTGTCACTGACAAATGCTAAAATGTTGAGCTAGCCAAGTGGAAGGGAACTGTGTGGCAGTGCCTATTTTTCTTTTGCAATAGATAAAAATGGTCCATCTGTGTTGTGCAGTAGCAAAGCAGATGGTAAACCTCTTATCTGCCATAACTTCAGGCTCCAGTTATGTATCTACTGAGTCTAAAACCTTAGGGAACTCGGTATAAAAATGTCAAGATGCTGGGTTATATTAGCTCATTGTTGCTAATTCAAGCTTTGCCTCTTTGAAAGATGAGAAAGTAAGAAACAGCCTTGCAATGTATCTTCGTCTAACAATCTAGGAGAGTTGAAATTCAAATTGTTATCAGCTACAAAATTGAAAAATGCTACATTTTCTACTCTGAGAAAAAGCTTCAGCAAGAAAATCCAGGGAAGCTTTCTATGTTGTTTTTGTTGTTGTTGTTATGTGCCATCAAGTCACTTGCGACTCATAGTGACCCTATGTACAAGAGCTCTAAATGCTGTTCTATCCTGTGCCAACCTAGCCATCTCAAATGCATTTATTTCCACTTCTCCAGTCACAGAATTGATCCATCTCACCAAAGATCTTCCTCTCATTCGCTGCCCCTCCACTCTGCCAAACATGATGTCCCTCTTCAAGGACCAGTCCCTCCTTGCAACATGCCCAAAATAGGATCTAGAAGAAGCTAGAATATGATTCTCCACTCCTTTCTCAAGAATCAGAAGTCTTACTCTTTGTCTGAAGAAGGTTTTAATTCATAAGCCACATCATGATAGATGGAGAAAAGATTGAAAATATCAACAATTTCATCTTAATTGGGTCTACAATCAACACCTTTGGTACCAGCAGTCAGGATATCAGGAAACATATTGCATCATGCAAGTTTGCTGTCAAGGATTTCTCCAATGTACTGAGAAATCATGACATCAGTTTGAAAACTAAGGAGTGCCTGACTCAGGACATGGTCTTTTCAATCATTTATTATGCATCTAAGAGCTGGAAAATGAGAAAGGATGACAGAAGAAGAATTGATGCCTTTGAGCTCTAGTGTTGGAGCAGAGTACTGAATATTCCATGGAGTGCTAAAAGAACATACAAATATGTCTTGGAGAGGTGAAGCCAGAGTACTCCTTGGAAGCAAAGATGGCAAAGTTTTGTCTCACATACTTTGGGCATGTTGCTAGGAAAGGCTATTTATTGTAGAGGGACATGATGCTTAGAAAAGTGGAGGATCAGAAGAAGAAAGAAAGACCCTCCACGAGATGGATTGACACAGTGCCTGTGGTAATGGAGTCAAATGTATCAGGGATACGGAGGTGGCAAAGATTAGTATAGGGTTCAGAGGTGTTGTTCACAGGGTCACTGTGAATCATCCAAAACCTGAAGGCAATAAACAACAATATCTTTATTAAAAGTCAGTGAAAAGTCATGGGGAGTCTAGAGAGCATTATGCTGAGTGAGCTAAATCAGGCTCATAAGGACAAACAGTGCAAAAGATCCTTATTGTAAAAACAGAATGATAACTGGTAAGATGTGTATGGATATTCAAAGAAGGAAGGGGGCAGGTCAAAGAGCTGAGGGGGTCAGGGATAGAAGGGGAAATCATAGAGTTTCAGAGTTTGGTGGGTGGAGGGAAGGCATTAGGAAAGATCCCATGGAGATCTGAAAAGATGAGGTAATAGTGGTTATAGATCAATGGCGATTAATGTTATAAGACACAAGGGAATGGGAAAAAAACCTATGAGAATGCATGAAACACAATGTGAACAAAAAAAATTAAATTTAAAAAATAATTCATGGTTGGGTGTATCCTATAACATTTTTTTTCCTCACAAAAAGTAAAATAGGGTGGCCGGGAAATGAGGCAAGATGGGGGACCACAGTACCACCCAGAACGAATTTCCAGGAGTGATATGTGTGCTTTTGGACTCAGGTCCCTGAGCTAGGATTTTCCTCAACATCAGGAAAGGCCAAGGCCTGTGGAGTTCTCCAAGGAACACTGAACTAAAGAGGCTGAAGCAAACAAGGACCTTAATCCAGAACAGACAGCGAGGGGGGACCTTCTCCTAGAGCCGGCATCCCAAATTTAGATTTGCAACTTGCTACTGTGGACAATAAGTTTCTGTTTGTTAAAGAAAAGTAAAAAGTCAGTGAAAACTGTTTTCCATTATTATGGCAACTAAAGATACCAGAAAAATAAATTATATCTCCTATTAATTTGATTTTACTTGGATCCATGATCAACACCTTATGGTAGTAGCCATCAAGAAATCAAAAGATGTGTTGCACTAGGAAAATCTGTCAACAATCTCTCCAAAGTACTAAAAGAGTTAAGGGTGTCAATTTAAGACTAAGTTGCACCTGATCCAAGCTGTGGTATTTTAAATTGTGTCTTATACAAAGAAGGGCACTGAATGAAGATGATAGAAGAATAATGGATGGCTTTGAATTACAGTGTTGGAGATTCCTAAACACCCCTTGGACAGCCAAAAGAAAAAACAAGTGGAGGAATTTTGAAGGAAATGTAACAACATGCCCAGAGGCAACAGTTGTGATATTCTATTTCACATATTTTACACGTATTGTCAAGAGGGACCAGTCTTTGGAAAAAGTTGGAGAATCAGAATATGAAAGGAAGATCCTCAACTAGATAGATTGGCACAATGACTGTAATATGTTGGAGATTGTAGCGATGGTGCAGGATAGCGTAGAGTTCAGATCTATTGTTCACAGAGTTGCAATGAGTTGTACACAGCTCAGTAGTACACAATAGCCACAACAATTCCAACCAATTGTTGTGCATCATCACAAATCTTTAGAACTTTCAGTTAAGACTTGAAGAATGACTCGAACATTGAGGACTGATGCCACGAGATAGAAACAACAGTCTTGGATTCACATAAAGACCATGATTCAACAAAATCGCAGGTCTTAGTTGATAATGAGAACCAAATGCAAATTAACTGGCCCAATCTTTGTGGTTGCTATGTGCCATCTAGTTGGAAATGACTCATCACTAAGCCTGCAGTGAGTTTTCAGAGGCTCTAAATCACAAAGGAAGAGACTGCCCATATTTTTTTTTTCCTGTGCAGCAGCTGATGGATTTGAACTGGTCTAGAGAAATCTCAAACTTTAGAATAAATATGCCAAGTACTCAGGTCCTTGAAGAGGGACATCATGCTTGGGAGGGTGGAGGGACGGCCCATGCAAGAGGGGAAGGCCCGCTATGAGGTGGATTGATTCAGTGACTGGGGTAATCGGGATGGGTGCATCAGAGGCAGTGTGATTGGCGCAGGATAGAGCAGGTTTAGGGCTGTTGTATAAAGGGTCGTTATGAGTCGCAAGCGACTCAAGGGCACATAACAACAACAAAAACACTCAATCCCTAAACATTCCCCAGACCACCAAAATCACACCAATACAAAGGAGTTTGCTAAAATATGGGAGCCACAAAAGAAGGTCCTTCTCAAGGTCAACAGAAGAAGTGAGTTCTAAACAACAACTGTTAAATTAAATCTGTGATGCGGATTAGTTAACCAAAGCACTCACTCTCCTTGCAGAGTAAGAAGAACCTGCCGCTCTTGGTGAGAAGAACCACTGTTTATTCATTTCCCTTCCTCTCATTTTCAAATGAATTATTTATTTAATTTATCTTATACATCTCAAAGTTGGACACTGAATGAAGATGACAAGAATAATGGATGGCTTTGAATTATAGTGTTGGAGGTTACTGAATACCCCTTGGACTGCCAAAAGAAAAAACAAGTGGAGGAATTTTGGAGGAAATGTAACAACATGCCCAGAGGCAACAGCAGTGATATTCTATTTCACATGTTTTGCGCATATTGTCAAGAGGGGTCAGTGTTAGTTGTAAATATTTATATGTACCAATTGTGTTAGTTGTAAATATTTATATGTACCATCTAATTACAGGCCATGAGAAATTACATATGAAACTGACAGAAAGACAGGAGCATGCATAGATAAGCTGTAGGCCACATGTTAAGTATTGTCAAGCATCAACTTATAGCAAAAATGTATGACAGAATGAAACACTGGACAGCCCTCAGCCATTCTCACAATCATTGCTGTGCTTGATCCCACTGTATCCCACTCTGTCAGGTTATCCCCCTGAAGCCTTCCCTCTTTGTTTACTAACCCTCTACTTTACCATATGTGATGGCTCGATCGTCATTAAGACTTCTTGTTGGCATGTCCAAAGTGAGACAAAGTCTCACTTATATTTGGTTATAAGGAATGTTCTGGATTTTAGTTCCACTGAGGCAGATTTGTTTGCCACTACCATAATCTGAAAGCATCAATTTTTCTTTGTCATTTTCTAAGCGTTAGCCTGCACATGAAGTGATTAAAATTGTCCTGCCTTGCTTCAAGTGTACATTAGTCATGAAAATGAAATATTTCCTTTTCAGACTTTAGGGAAGTGTTTTGCAACATTTATTCCCAATGAAATATTTTATTTGATTTTTTTGGCAGCTCATTCCATGGATATTATTGATCCAAGAAAAATGAAATTCCTAGCAACTTCATTTTCTTTGCCATTTATTATTCTTTCTCTCACTGGTCCACTTATAAGAATGTTTCACTTTCTTTATGTTCATGTATAATCCATATTACTTTCATCAGTAATACTTCAAATAATACTTTGACCAAGCAATGACTTGCATCTCTTAGGTTGTTAATGAGATTTTATTCAAACCTAATGTCATATTCTTCATATGGTCTAATTTCTCAGGTTGTGTTTAGCTTACAGTGAACTTAGAATTCATCATCTTGTATCACCACAAGAGCAAAAATTGAAAAAAAAAAAGAATGAGTAACTTTTTGGATCCCTCAGAGAATTCGGGCCACAGGACAATCATATGTCATCCTGAAAAATGCTTATATACACAAGCTAACAGAGAGAATCACTGGTTACTAATTCAGAAACTTGGCCTAGCCTTGATATTGTGCAAGAATATTTAAAGGTTAATTGACTATTTTCTGAAAGATGATTGTTTTGCATATTTATTAATATCTTTGATTCAAATAGATTTTCACACATGTCATTATAAAACCACATACAAAAACCTGTGCAACTCAGAGCCTTGGTCCTGGGGTGATTCAGCCCCATCATGCTCCCCTCGGTGGGAAGTCATCACTCCGGGGCAGAAATTTCTTTTATATACTTATTTAGCTTACTAAATGTCCTTGAGAGTTTCTGTCAGCCACTTCTATTCCTTCCTTTCAGCTTTCCAGGCTGATTTTATATGTTTTTCTTGTTTTGTTTTTACCCCTAGGAGACAACAGTTCTGAAGAAGTTGTCCTTGTCACCTTAGCTCACCACAAAAGCCTTCAGAGAGTAAGATGACTTTGTGGTTCACACTTGTGCCTTCTAAATTTGATACAAGTTCCTCTTTTGTTCAACTTTGCCCTAAAACAATATATTTAAGCAAACTCTAGGAGCTGTTAAAGTTATTAGCTTAATCAGATTGCTAGAGCACGACCCCCAAACAACCCTCTCCTCATCAGTTTGGCATCCATGAACACTTCAAAACATATTCCAAATTAGACAGCAGGAAAACCATGTGTTGGTCTAACGGTGATACCATTCTATATATCACTGAAAATACATTATCACTCTACATAAATGAAGATACACAAAACACGTTAGGATGATTTCTTTATCTTCAGAATCCTACTTCACTTTCAATGCCTTGTTACGTTGTTATCGTTGTCATCCTGTAAGTAAATAGTACGGCATTCAGGGGGCATAGCCCATGGTGTGCTGCAGTACTGACCAATAAGTAGCTCACCTCTGGAGTTTCAGTTCCACCAGTGGCTCCACGGGGGACAAGTGAACAATGTTCGCCCGTTAAGATTTACAGCCTTGAAAACCTGATGTAGGGTCACTGTGACTGAACTGTCAGTTTGGCTGTTAACATATTTTGTTTAGGTAGCAGGATGGAAGAAGGAAAGAATAAAGGAAATGAACCATTGAAGCTGTTGTTGTTCTGAGAATAGTGACCCATGCAGTCTCCACACACAACATAACGGAATACTACCTGGTCTTAACTACTATGTTTGAGCCCACTGTTGCAGTCACTATGTCAATCTATGTCATCGAGGGTCTTCCATTTCTTCACGGACTCTCCACTCTACCAAGTATGATGTTCTTCTCCAGGGGCTGGTCACTCTTGACAATATATCCAAAGCACATGGGATAAATCTTGCCATTCTCAATTCTAAGAAGTTCTGGCTCTATTTCTTCCAAGACAGATTCCTTCTTTCTCCTGACAGTCAATGGTATATTCAACATTCTTAGACAACACCATCATTCAAATACAACAACTTTCTTTCAGTCTTCCTAATTTATTGCACACATATAAAGTGACTGAAAATATGACAGCTGGGGTCTGGCAGATCTTGATCTTCAAGTTGATATCTTTGCTTTTCAACAAAGAGATCTTTTGAAGCAGATTTTCCTAATGTAATATATCATTTGACTCCCTGATTACTGCTTCCATGAGTGCTGATAGTGAACCCAATAAAAGTAAATCCTTGGCAACTTCAGTCTTTTCTCCCTCTATCATATTGTTTATTGATTGTATGATTTTTATTTATATTGAGGTGAATCAATACTGAAAGATGTAGTCTTTAATCTTCATCAATAAGTGGCTTGAGTCCTTTTCATTTTCAGTTGGCAAAAGTATGTCATTTATATGTGGTAGGTTGTTATTAAGTCTTTTTCTAATTTCATGTCACATTTTTCTTCATATAGTTCAACCTCTAAGATTTTTATCTAAACATACAGATTAAATAAGCATGATTTATACTTTGCTTGATCTTAAGCCACAGAGTGTTGCTCAAATGGCTGCCTCCGTACAGGTTCCACAGGAGAATAATTAAGTTTTGAGATTGACTCGGAATAGAGCAGAGCCCAGAATTACTGTATATGGGTTTGCTATGAGTCATTAACTCAATAGAACATAACACCACCACAACAACTTTCCCATGCATAGGAAGCAATGAAAATACTTTGACCAGATGCTCTTTAACCTTAAAACTAAAATCCTTGCTCTTTAGGACTTCGGAAAGGTCTTTGATGGCAGACTTTCCCAGTGCAAGATATCTTCCGATTTCTTAACTCTTGGTACAAAGGATGGTTTCTGTAGACTCAAGTAAGATGAGATAATTGACAGCTTGAATCTCTTCTCCATATACCATTATGTAATCTATGGGTCCAATGGTGACATTTTCACTTTCTTGATTTGAGATTTAACCCATAATCAAGATTGCATTCTTTGCTCTTCTGTGGCATTTCAAGTTCTCTTCACTTTCAGGAAGCAAGTTATGTAAAATCTGCGTAACATATGTTGATGAGTCTTCCTTCGATCTTGATGCCATTCTTATTTATATAGTCCAGTTTTCGACATAATTTGCTCAGCATACAGATTGAATAGGTATAGAGGAAGGATACAACCTTAATGCATACCTTTCTTTATTTAAACAATTCAGTGTTCCCTTGTTCTGTTCAGGCTACTGCTTCTTTGTCTATGTGTAGTTTTTAAATGAGCACAAGTAAGTGTTCAGGCATTCCCATTTTTTTCAATGTTAGCCATAGTTTGTTATGATCTACACTATTTTAACAGTTAATGTAATAAAATAATATTCAAAGTAGACTATGGTGATAATACTTCTCCTTTTAGAAACTAAGAATTCAAAGCTAGCTGAGCCAGAGGTTACTAGAATAGGAGACAAAAATGCTGCTGCTGAATCATTTGGAATAATAGATAACCACTCTTATTTCTAACCCTTGAGTCCTAGCTACAGAAGAAATAGGACCACATGTGGGTATCAGGTTCAGATAGCATATACAATCCCAGAGGACATTATTCTAGTCCTCAAACGTATTGCTAGCTAGCTGGTATTATAAATGAGGTTTCCAAAGGTCAATCCACCACCTTATCAGTCAAGTAGCTTCAAGGTGATGGGTAACATATTAAGGTCAGTGAACTCTATGAACTTGAGTGCACTGGCATAGTAAATTTGTTGTAAATGAACTGCTTAGAGCTAATTCTCTATGGAATTCCAAAATGTTGAATAGGGCACTCTGAGGATACTTTTAACAGAATCACTGCAAGAAAAGAAGGGAGATCCTGATCTAGTATACATATATGCTAGTGAAAATATATCAGCTCCCGTTCTTTGATGGAAGTGATCCAAGTAATCACCTTGCCAGCAAGTGGCTGGCAAAATTTTGAAGGAAAGGTTGCTATGTGGGTGTCTCGGTTAGTTTCTCTTCTGCTGGTAAGCAGTACAGATGAATTTCGTGAGTCTCAGCATTCATAATCTCCATCCCTGCTTTCAGGGAAACATTTTGTGCGCATTTAACTGGGATAGAAGTGGCTTGGGAAAGATTCTGAGTAACATCCTGTGAGAACAGCTGTTTCTCACATGATTAGGAGAGTCTGTTGCTGCTGCTGCTGGTCTGATTCAGGTCATGGACTTTTCAATTAATTAATATGAATCTTACAGCTGTACAATTAATATGGATGATAAAAGAGGACTTGATACCTTTGAATCATGGTGTTGGAAAAAAGCAATGAATATCCCATGGACTGACAAAAGAAGAAAGAGTTATTATATCTTGGAGAAAGTTGAGATGAAGTATTCTTTGGAGGCAAAGGTGGCAAGTTTCACCTCACATACTTTGGGTATGTTGTTGGAAAGCTATTCCTTGGAGAGAGACATTGGGCTTGGAAAGGTGGAGGGCCAGTGAAAGAGAGGAAGACCTGCAACCAGGTGGATTAACACAGTGACTGCTACAACAGGTTCAAGTATGTTAGAGATAATGAGGATGGTACGGGATAAACTGGGTTCAGATCTGTTGTTCTTAGGGTCACTATGAGTTATACTCAACTTGATGCACCTAATAACAAACAATTGCTGATACCACTCTTTGGTGAGCATTCAGACAGACTACACATATCTTCATGTTCTATATTCTTTCAGAAAGGCTTCCTTCCTAGACTGATGTCAAGTTGTTGATTGCATTCCTTTCAAGTAATGACTATCCAGTCAAATGTTTAACTGTACATATATCAGATTAGTTATTTCTTCTTTTCGGCCAAATGAACAATCAAGTGTGTTGCTGTAATTTCTGCCTGTTAGAAGGATTTCCCTTCACCATTGTCCTTTAGAGATATACCTGATAACAGGTATAGTCCCTCAACCTTTCACTTTGGAATTGTTTTGCTGGAATGATGTCAGCATATTATGCAGCATCGAGGCCTAAATGGTTCTTCTTTAGTTAGTTCCTCTGAGGGAACACCCATGATACCATAAACATACACTGGGAAAGAGGAAATAATAGGTCAGTAATGTGGCTATGAGCATTTGTCACGTAACTACCCTGGTGCCTTCAGGACCTGCTTGAACTCCATCTGAAGACCGAGTGCTACTTTCTATGACTTGATAAGTTAGTAATCCATGTGAGCTTTGATATCTTAGTGATAAAGAATTATACTGTCAACCCAAAGGTACATGGTTCAAATCCACCGGCTGCTCCTCAGGATAAAGATGGGTAATACTCTCCCATGTTATTTACTATCCTTGGAAACCTATTAAGAGTGCCAGCTCTAAGTCTGTTCTGACTTGATGGTTGTTGTTGTTGTTGTTAGGTGCTGTTGAGTCAAGTATGACCCACAGCATCCCTATAAACATCTTATCTGAATCCAGTCCTATCCTGTGCCATCCTCACACTTCCTGACACATTAGAGGCCATTATAGCAATCACTGTGTCAACCCACCTGGTCAGGGGTCTTCCTCTCCTTCACTGACCCCCTACCTTCCCAAGCATGATGTCCCCTCTCCAGTGACTGGCTTGATGGTACTCAACAACAACAACAACATGGCTTCCCCAGAGGCAAGTCAGAAGGTATTTCTCAATAGAATTTCTGTTAATGATGGCAAAGCTTTGTTCTAAAGTCCTTAAAGATCTCTGCTATCATTTATTTGTCAGAAGCACCAAGTGCTTCATCTAGTGGCCCAAATAGTAGAGTCATTTTTATGGCAGGATAAGCCTGATACAGTTTCCTCTTACCACTGTTGTCAGCTGCTGTCAAAGGGAGCCTATGACTAGCAGATCAGAGCACTGTCTTGTTCTGCACCATCACCCCAAGAAGACTTCTTATTGTGGCCTTATGTAAAACTAGAAGTCCTTAGCAAGATTTCATAAATAAATTAGACTAGCTTGGCCAGATGATATATGGGCTGTCTATAAAAATCCAAAGAGGCTCATAAAGTGTTATTCCTTCCTCTTAGTGTTAGATGGAGGTGGTTACAAGATTTTCTCTTCCATTTTTGAAGGTGGGTGTCTTACTTAAGGCTGTTGTTGCTGTTGTTGCTGCTGTTGATTGCTTTCGAATCGAGCACGACTCATAGCAACTCAATGAACAAAAGGTCTGAAGGCCCTCTACAACTATCAACATTTATCAAAGTTCATAGAGTTTCTGGAGGCATGTTGTTTAGGAAGTGGATGCCACTCCTACGTCCAAAATTGTCATAGCCTTTTATGTGTAATTTAGTAGCCTGCAATGTACAGCTACCCTATGTACAGCAGCTCTGAACTCTTCCCTGTCCTGAGTCAGTCTCACTAATTCTGACACACCATGCCCCATTGCCCCAGGTAGTGTATCAATCAGTCTCATCCGGGGTTTCCCTCTCCTGTGCTGTCCATCCACCCTTCCAAGTATGATGTCATTATTCAAGGACCAATCTCTCCTGGTCACGTGCCCAAAGTAAGTAAGGCAAAGCTTCAAACTCCTAGCCTTAGACTGGAGAACATTATGTTGAGTGAACTAACACAATCCCACAGGGATAAATATTGTATAAAACCATTATTATAGAATGAGTATAGGATCCAAGAAGGATAGGAGAGGGTGGAAGCAGATGGAGGAGGATGGGCAGGGGGAGGGGAAAATTAATCATGGAGTTGTACAATTTGATGGGGGCAGGGTGAGGGAAATGGAAAGAGTTTTTTCTTAAAAACAATGTATTAGAGTTTTGTAAATAAACTAGTAGAAAATTAAAAAAAAAAATCTTAGCCTCCAAGGAGAGACTTGGTTTCACCCTCTCCAAGACAGACCTATTTGTTTTCTTGGCAGTGTATGGTAAGTTCAAGACTCTTCTCCAGCACCACAACTCAAAGGCATCTATTCTTCTTCTATCATCCTTAGTCATTGTCCAACTCTCTGAAGCATAACAAGTAACTGAGAAGACCATGGCCTGGATTAGGCGCACCTTTGTATCTAGACTGACATCATTGCTCTTCAGCACTTTGGAGAGGTTCATGACAGCAGTTTTCCCAATGCAATTCATCTTTTTATTTCCTGACTGCTGGTATTAAGAGTGTTGATTGTGGATCCAATCAAGCTATAATTGCTAACAACCTCAATCTCGTCTTCATCTATTATGGTGCTACCAAGTGGCCCAGTGGGAGAATCTGTGTCTTCTTGATGTTGAGCTCCAATTTATATTGAAGACTACAGTCCTTGACCCTTTGCAGCAAGTGCTTCTGGACTTCTTCAATTTCAACAAGCAAGGTTGTGTCACCTGAATATTGTAGGCTGTTAATGAGTCTTCCTCTAATCTTGATGCCACACTCCTCCTCATAAAGCCCTGCTTCCCAAATGATCTGTTCTGCATACAGATTGAAAACGTATGGGGACAGGATGCATCCCTGGTGTATTCCATTCCCGATTTTGAACCATGCAGTGTTCCCTTGTTCTGTTTAAGGTTGTTGTTGTTGTTGTTATGTGCCGTCGAGTCGTTTCCGACTCATAGCGACCCTATGCACAACAGCCCTAAACCCTGCT
>NW_006399752.1:7822827-7842406 GCF_000299155.1 Elephantulus edwardii
CTTGGTCCAAGTATAGGTTTCGCATTAGCACAATTAAATGTTCTGGGATTCCCATTCTTCTCAGAGTCAGCCATAGTTTGTTATGATCCACACAGTCAAGAGGGGAAATAGAAAAAGATCCTGCAGAGGAAAAGCATCAAAAGAAGATGAAGGGAATACACAGAGTCGTTGTACCCAAAAGAACTGACTGACACTAAAAAGTTTCAGAAAGTACAATATGAGCAGGAGCCAACAATAATGAAGTAGGAAATGGAATGCCATTGAAAGCATTGGCTAAAAAATAAAGCCCCATAAGTCAATGGGATACCAATTGACTTGTTTCAATTAATGTACTCACCAGTCTACATGAGGCAATTTGGAGGGCAGCTGTCTGGCCAATGGACTAGAAGAGATCCATATTTGTTTCCATTCCCAAGAAAGATAATCCAGTAGAATGTGGAATCTATCGAACACCATCATTACTATCACATGCAAGCAAAATACTGTTGAAAATAATTTTAAAATGGTTAGTACATAGATAGGGAACTGCCAGAAGTTCAAGCAGCATTTAGAGGACGTCACCAGGAAAATCATTTCTGATGTCAGATGGATCCTGGCTAGAAGTAAAGAACACCAAAAAAATGTCTTTTTATCATCAAGGTTATATGCTCTCTCCGTACCTACTGAATCTGTATGTTGAGTAAATTATTTGAGAAGCTGGACTCTATGAAGAAAAATGTGGCATCAAGATCAGAAGAAGCCTCATAAATAACCTAGTTTATGAAGATGACACAAGCTTCCTTGCTGAAAATGAGGACTTGATGCACTTGTTGCAGAATATCAAAGAATACAGACTTCACTACAGATTGCATCCCAATGTCATAAAAACAAAAATTCTTACCACTGGACTGATGGGGAACATCATGATAGATAAAGATTGAAACTGTGAACAACTTCACCTTACTTGGATCAAAAATCAACATCCTTGTTAACCACCGGTCTGAAAATCAAGAGGTGTATTACATAGGGTCACTATTAGTTGCAGGCAACTAAATGACACATAACAACAGCAAGAAAGTCTGGAGTTAGGAACCTCTCCAAATTAGTGAAAAGCAATAATGTCAGATTGAGAACTATAGTGTATATGATTCAGCCACGGTCTTTCTGTTCACTTACTATGTGTCTAAGAGTTGGACAATGAATAAGGATGACAGAAAAATTGATGCCTTTGAGCTGCACCAATCCATCCACTAAAGATCTTTCTCTCTTTCATTGACGCTCCACTTTTCAGGCATGATATCCTTCTCCAAGGAATAGCCTCTTCTAACAACTTGCCCAAAGTATGTAAAACTAGGTGTTATCTTTTCAATAACAATTGAAAATATAGCTTGAATTAAGTGCACTTTATTCTTCAAGCTGACATCATTGTTGTTGCTTTTCCTGTTGTTTTGTGTCAGTAAGTAGACTACAACTCACACTGATCCTACGCACAATAGCTCAGAATCATGTCCAATCCTGAGTCTGTCTTACTGTCTCTGACTATGTCAGTTACTATTTCAGTCCATCTTATCTGGGGTCTTCTTCTCCTACACTGTCCCTGCACTCTTCCATGCATTATGTCCTTCTCTAAGGACTGGTTTGTTGCCTCCTGGCAAAATTCAAAAGCCTGTGTGAGAGAGCTTTAAAACCCTTGCTTCCAAGAGCAACTTGATTTCACCTTCTCCAAGATAAATCTGTTCTCTTAGTGGTCCACGGTGTTTGGTCAATACTCTTCTCCAGCACCATAACTCAAAGGCATCAATTCTTCTTCTGTCATCCTTAGTCACTGTCCAGTCTCTGACACATAGCAAGTAATGGTGAAACGATGCTTGGATTAGGCATACCTTAGTCTTTAGACTGATGTAGATTTCAGGAGGAATCCCTGACAGCAGATTTTCCTAATGCAGTTTGTCTTTTGATTTCTTGACTGCTGGTGCCAAAAGTACTGATTGTGGAACCAAGCAGGCTGAAATTGTTTATAATCTCAATCTCTTCTCTATCTAATCATGGTGCTGCCAATTGGCCCAATGGTAAGAATATTTTTTTTCTGTTGAGTTTCAACCCATATTAAAGACTATAATCCTTGAGCTTCTGCAGCTTCAGACCCTCCTCAGTTTTGGAGAGGTCCCTGGATGAAGAATTGCTCAATGTAATACACTTCCTGATATCATGACTCCTGACACCAAGACTGCTGATTGTGGATCCAAGTAAGATGAAATTGCTGCTAATTTCAATTTTTCTTCATCTATCATGACGTTGTCTATTGGTCCAGTGTTGAATATTTTTACCCTCTTAATGTAGAAATGGACAGAGGGTTTCAATGATCTAGGAAGCATTAAAAGAAGATGGAAAGAATATACTGAGTCATTGCATCAAAAGGAATTGGCAGATACAGAAGAAATTCGTAAAACAATATATGAGCAAGAGCATATGGTGATGAAGGAAGAAGTTCAGGCTGCGTTGAAGGAAATAGCAAAAAATAAGTCCCCAGGAATAGATGGTATACCAATTGACATATTTCAGTTAGCAGATGCTGCCCTGGATGTGCTAAGCAAGTTGTGCCAAGAAATCTGGAGAACAACTACTTGGCCAACTGACTGGAAGAGATCTATACTTGTTCCCATTCCAAAGAAGGGTGATTCAACAGAGTGTGGGAACTATAGAACAATATCATTGATTTCACATGCAAGTAAGATCCTACTGAAGATTATCCAAAAACAACTGGAACAGCACACCAGCAGAGAACTGCCAGAAGTCCAGGCTGGGTTTAGAAGGGGTCGTGGTACTAGGGAAATTGTAGCTGATGTCAGATGGATCTTAGCTGAAAGCAGGGAATACCAGAAGAAAGTCTATCTGTGTTTCATTGATTATGCAAAGGTGTTTGACTGTGTGGATCATAACAAACTGTGGCTGACTCTGAGAAGAATGGGAATCCCAGAACACTTGATTGTTCTAATGCAAAACCTATACTTGGACCAAGAGGTAGTCGTCAGAACAGAGCAAGGGAACACTGCATGGTTCGAAATTGGGAAGGGAGTATGCCAGGGATGTGTCCTATCTCCATATGTTTTCAACCTGTATGCAGAACAGATTATCCGGGAGGTTGGGCTCTATGAGTAGAAGTGTGGAGTCAAGATTGGTGGAAGATTCATCAACAATATGAGTTATGCAGATGACACAACCTTGCTCTCTGAAACTGAGGAGGACCTGAAACGCTTGCTGCAGAGTGTCAAGGACTGCAGCCTCAAATATGGATTGAGACTCAATGTCAAAAAGACAAAGATTCTCACCACTGGACCAATTGGCAGCATCAGGATGGGTGGTGAAGAGATTGAGATTGTTCACAGCTTTAGTTGGCTTGGCTCCACTGTCAACACTCTTGGAACCCGTAGCCAGGAAATTAAAAGACATATTGCAATGGGAAAGTCTGCTGTTAGGGACCTCTCCAAAGTACTGAAGAGCAACGGTGTCTCTCTGGAGACTAAGGTGCGTATGATACAAGTCATGGTCTTTGCAATCACTTTTATGTATCAGAGAGTTGGACAATGACCAAGGAGGATAGAAGGAGAATTGACACCTTTGAGTTGTGGTGCTGGAAAAGAGTATTGAGGGTACCATGGACTGTTAGGAAAACAAACAAATTCATCCTGGAAAGGGTTAAACCGGGCGGCTCCCTGGAGGCAAGAATTCTAAGGCTTCGTCTAACATACTTTGGATATGTTGTAAGGAGGGACCAGTCCTTGGAGAGGGACATCATGCTTGGGAGGGTGGAGGGCAGGCACAGGAGGGGAAGGCCCTCTGTGAGGTGGATTGATTCAGTGACTGGGGTAATCGGGATGGGAGTGTCAGAGACAGTGAGGATGGCACAGGACAGAGCAGAGTTTAGGGCTATTGTACATAGGGTCGCTATGAGTCGCAAGCAACTCGACGGCACATAACAACAACACAATATAGAAATACAATCCACATTGAAGGCTGTAGCCTTTGATCCTCTGCAGCAAATGCTGCGAGTCCCCCTCATTTTCAGCAATCATGGTGTCTCATCTGCATAACGCAGGTTGTTGATGAGTCTTCCTCTGGTTCTGATGTTACATTCTTCTTCATAGAGTCCAGCTTGTCAAATAATTTGCTCAGGCTACAGGTTGAATATATATGGAGAAAAGAAACACCTTGGCACACACTCCAGATTTTAAATCTGACTTGAAGTAGATATTGGCAAATTAAATACATGTGGTTCATGATTATGACAAGCTGAAAATTCTTCATTCCTCCAAATTATTAATTATTTACTCAAAATACATACTGAAAAAAGGAATCTATCCTAACATATAGTGTTTCCTTACTCTGTTCAGATGACAGCTTCTTCTTGGTCTAAGTATAGGCTTCATATGAGCACAATTAAATGTTCTGGTATTCAATTATGGAAGTATTTAAACTGCTGACCAAATCATTCAAGAAGAAATATGAAAAAGAATGAGGTGCCAAAATTGGAGAAAGACTATTCCTTCAACAACCTACATTATTCAAGCCTTGCTTGCAGAAAGTGAAAAGGATTTGAAACATGTGCTGCAGAAATCAAAGACTACACTCTTCAATATGGATTACATTGCAACATCAAGAAAACAGAACTCCTAACCTCTGGATCAATAGATGGAGAAAAGTTTGAAGTTTGTCACTAATTTTCTTTTACTTGGATCCACAATGAACAACTATATTAAAAGCAGCCCAGAAATTAAAAGACAAGTTACCCTGGGAAAATCTGCTATAAGTGACCTCTTTAACATGCTAACGAGCAATCATGTTAGTTTAAAGACTAAGGAGCACTTAATTCTATGCCATTTTATTCCGTTTTTTCAATTGCTTATTATTCATCTGAGAGTTGGACAGTGAATAGGGGAACAGAAGGACTGATGTCTTTATAGTGTTGGAGTACTTAACATCGCACTAAAAGACCAGACAAATCAGTCTCAAAGGAAGTGTCAACAAGGTCCTCTTTAGAGGCAAGGACGGTGACACTTCATGTCACTTAACATGGGTATGTTGTCAGGAGGGGACGCCCTTGGAAAAAGACAACATGCTGGGAAGATGCAAAGTCAAAGAAAGACAGGAAGACATTCAACAAGATGAGCCGACACACAGACTGGGTTCATTTATATCGGACATCATGAGGATGACGCAGGATGGGACAAGGTTCCCATTTCTGGTCCACAGTCTATATGAATAGTAGTTTACTTCACGGCACCTAACAGAAGCATATCTTAAAATCAGTAGGTCAAAAAATAAAGAAGAGGGGAGAATTCTGACAAATTGTCTATTCAAAATGTAAAGATAGAATCTTTCCATGACAGACCACTGGTTTTATTATTAGTCCTTTCAGCTGATTAGGTAAAGCTTACCCATGTTATGTAGGATAATATGCTTACTTAAATTTTAATGTTAAACACAGTAGCATATAAACTGTGACAAGACAACTAAACATAGCCTAGCAAGCTGACACACAGAATTCACAAAATGTCTATGTTAGAAAGCCCTAGACCACTAGATTCCTGAAAGTTTCACAAAATTATAAAATGCAGTAAGTGGGAATGACAGTATGAAACACAATGGGAATGCAGGAATGTATGGAACACAATGCACATGAATGGAACACAATGTATATGAAATTTTATGCAAAACAATATAAGATTAAAGAAAAAGAAAAGCAATAGGTTCCTAAACATTTGTGTTTAACGAGTATTTTTGTGACGTACATCCTTTAATTTCCAAGATGACGTGTCTTCTCTTGTAAAGACTCACCTCTTCAGAAGTATCAACACTAGTAAGCAAGAGCTGCAGAACAGTGAACAGGACCTCTGCAGAATAGTGAACAGGATCTTTAAACCAATTATCAAACAATATTCTGAAAGAAATAGATCACTAAGAAATGAAAACAAAAGCTTAAATCCTAATCACAGTTTGAAAGGAGAAGATGGTCTTCAGAATAGACTGAAGACCAAACTAGATTATGAAATTACCCTCACACATCAAAGAGCACATGTCACATTCAGGACTCTGAAGCTCCTTCAATGTACTCTTTTTACCCATTCCTCCCTTTTAGCACTTGATATCTCTTCTACTCTCCACCTAAAGCTCAGTTTTATCAATTTGCTCTCATGCATTCAAATGCATTTCTGTCAACTCATCACTATCTGACTATACACCATACAGGATTGTTTTTCTTTTTCATCTTTCTGTACCTAACACAGTAACTAAGACAAAGAGTGGAATAATAAACATTTGATCAGTGAAGGAAAGGACAGATTTATTACTCCTTCCTCTGAGTTACCTCAATCCTCAACTTTAGTTGCCACCTTTTTGTCTGCAACTTGTTTTTAAGTTTTTAATAATTTATTTTACTTTTTTGTTAGTGTTGAGAGTATACACTGGAGAACATATGCCAGTCCAACAAGTACTTATTAAATGTGCAATTCAATAACACTGATTTCATTCTATTTGCTACTGATTTTATTAGTAATATTTAAGAGGGAGCTCTGGTGGCCTATTGGCAAGAAGCTGAGCTGCAATCCTGAAAGTACATGGTTCCAGGCCACTAGCTGGTCTGCAGGAGAAGGAGGGATAATCTCCTCCTGCGGGACTAACTACCTCTGAAATCCCAACAAAGGGTAAGCTATGAATTGGTTCCTACTCTATGGAACACAACAACAACAACAAGAGGGAATGAATCTTCCAAAACCATTTATATGATCAATTATCTAAGGGCACTAAGAGAATGTTCTTTTCAATTTGTTTAGGGGCCACTTTGGAAAACAAAGTGTTCAGTGTTTCATTTTATTTATTTATTTGCCTTGGTGACCCAACAATATATAAAACTCTATATAATAAAGAGAAAAGAAAGGCAAGTTAATGTTGATATTTTTTATAGCATAATCTATCAAAGTTAAGTACTTACACCAGAATAATGAACAGAGCCTTCAATTCAAGTCCTGATTTTCCAGCTCACAAGGCCTGTGACCTTTGGCAGGTAACCCTTCTACTGTTCATTTATCTTTGCCCTGGAAAATGGAGTACATTATTCCTATCAACCTCACAGATTTATTGTAAATGTCAGTTAGATGTGTAAAAGCACCATTCAGATGCAAACCTGGGTCCTCTGTGTGCCCAAGGAACATTTCCGTACACTTAGTGAGGCATTTCATGGATAATCTCTTTGACCTAAATTTTAACTGAATGTTTTTAGGGGTCTGTACAGTGTCTGCATCATTAAATAGAACCTAAGTAATATGTATTTAGGTGTTTACATTAAAAAAATTGTTAAGAGAATATTTGGAAAAGCAGCCGCAGGCGGCACAAACAGATAGGAGCTCCACTATTAGCTGAAAGGATGAGGTTTGAGCTCACCAAAGGTACTTGGGTGGAAAACCCAGTGACCTAATTCTTAGAGATTACAGCTTTCAAACAATAAACAGCTTTCCAAGCCATAAACAGTCACTTTGGGAAAAGACAGGTAGACAGAGGTTCAAAGCCTTTTCTTTGGTTCATCCCAAGAAAACACCCGGATTATAGTCAAGGTGGAGCCGATCCATAGCTCATCCTCTGGTGTGTTTTCAGAGGCAGTTAATCCCACAGAAGAAGATTGATCATCGTTTTCCTGCAGACCAGCTAGTGGCCTGGAACTGTGTGCCTTCAGGATTGCAGCTCAGCTTCTTGCCACTAGGCCACCAGAGCTCCCTCTTAGATACTACTAAAGAGTACAGCCTTAAAAAGATTACAGCCTGTGTATTCATTCTCTTATGCACATATGGAGTCACCATGAGATAGTTTCAACTCTATAGCAACTAAAAACAACAAGCTTTCCAAACCATAAATACATAAATATTCACTTCAACAAAAAGACATGTAGATGGAGGTTCAATGCCTTCTCTTTGGGTCAAGCCAAGAAAACACTCAGAAAATTCAAGAATCTTTGCTTTACAGCTTAAGTTGTTAAACTGTTTTGTCTTAATTGTAACCAAATGAAATAACACATTCCATGTTCCAACTATCCAGTGCATTATCTTATAGGTGAACTGTGCTATATCGTTCATAGGGTTTTTAAAGCCCTGTTAGTTCAGAAGTGGATGGCTAATCCTTTTCCTAGACTGTCTTAATCTGAGAGCTCCACTTTAGTGAGGCATCTGACAGACCATGTTATATACACAGATGATAGACAAGCAAACAAACACATACCTAAGCTGTTACAGGCAATAACACACAAAGCATTGTCCCAATACAAGAAACTGACAGGTAAGTGATTATACCTTAAGAGCAAACCATAATAAGAACAAGCAAACATACAAACATTAAGGCAACAGCACAAAGTCCAGGAAGGCCCTGAGGTTCCTGAGTATTGTACATGGGCGAGCTGGGCTCCCTCAGCAAGGCAGGGCTGTAAGGCAAGGCCTGGGATAATCCTTTCTATAGCTTTTTAATCTATCTAATGAACAGATTATGCAAGAAGTTGGACTTTATGAAAAAAGAGTGTGGCATCAGGATCAAAAGGAGACTCATCAACAATATGTGTTAAGCAGATGGCATAATCTTGTTCACTGAAACTGAGGAGAACTTGAAGCACTAGCTGCAGAAGTTAAGGAAAGTATCCTTCAATATGGATTGCATATCAGCATCAGGAAAACAAAAATCTTCACCATTGTGCTCGCTTCGGCAGCACATATACTAAAAAAAATCTTCACCATCAGGCCAATAGGCACCATTCTAATAGATGGGAAAAGGATTGAAGTTGTTAATTATTTCATCTTACTTGGGTCCAAAATCAACACTCTTGTCACAAGCAGCCTGGAAATCAAAAGGCTTTGGGGAATTGTACTGTCAAGAATCTGTCTAGGATGCTAAAAAATAAAGATGTCTGTCTAAAGACTAAAGAGTGCCTTATGAAAGCAATGGTTTTTTCAATTGCTTGCTATGCACCTGAAAGGAGAATAATGACCACGGAAGATGTGATGTTAGAGAAGATTCCTGAACATCCCATTGTCTACCAAGAGAACAAATAGGTCTGTCCTGGAGACAGTGGAACCAGGGTGCTTCTTGGAGGCAAGGATTTGAAACTGTATCATGTATTTTGGGCTTGTTGTCAGGAGCGGCCAGTCCTTGGAGAAGGACATCATTCCTGGAAGAGTAGAGTCAGTACAAAAGAGGAAGATTTTCAATTAAATAGATTTACACAGTGACTATGGCAATGATGTCAGGTGTCCCAGAGATGGTGAGGTTGGCTCATGATAGGGCAAATGTAAAGTCATTGTTCACAGAGTTTCTCTGAAGTGTAATTGACTTGATGGCACATAACAATAACAATGGAATAGTGCTAGTGTCTATGCCCAATTCCACCCCAAGTAAATATAACTCAGTAGCAGAGAGTTTTAAATGAAGTGAAATGCTTGCTGCAGAAAATCTCTAATATGGAGTACATCTCAACATCAAGAAAAAGAAAACAAAAGTCCTTCTCATAGGGACAACAGACAACATCATGCTGGAGAAAGGACCGAAGCTGTCAATGATTCCATCTTCCTTGAATCCATAATCAACACTTTTGAACCAGCATGCAGGAGATCAGAATATGTATTGTGTTAGACAAGGGCACTGTCAGGGACCTCTCCAAAATACTTAAGAGCAAAAATGTCAGTTTGAAGATCACGACACACCTAATTCAGGCCATGGTCCTTTTAATCACTTGCTATGCATCTGAAAGTTGGGCAATGAATAAGGATGACAGAAGCAGAATTGATGCCTTTGAAGAGTGGGGCTGGAGAAGAGTATTGAATATCCCATAGACTGTCAAAAAAAGAAACAGATGTGTCTGAGGAAAACTGCAGCCAGAGTGCTCCTTAGAGGCAAAAATGACAAATCTCCATCGCTTATCATTTGGACGTTTCCAGGAGAGGCTGTTCCTTGGAAAGGGGCATAATGCTTGGAAAGATGGAGGATCCGGGAAAGAGCAGAAGACCCCACAGTGATGGATTGACAATAGTGAGTGCGGCAATAGGCTCAAGTGTGCCAGAGATGATGAGGACGGCCCAGAATAGGACAAGGTTCAGGTCTGCTGTTCATAAGGTCACTCTAAATTGTATTGAACTCAATAGCACCTAACAGCAATAACAATATAAAGTACTAAAGAACTCTGGTGGCTTAGTGGTAAGATATCAACCCAAAGACATGGGGTTCGAATCCGCCAGTTGCTCCACAGGAGAGTTGCTCCTCTTGTGTAATTTACTACCTCTGAAAACCCATTGGACGGTCAGCTTTGAGTTGGTTTCAACTCCATGGTACACAAGAACAACAACAGAAAACCCTAAGGAAGCTCTGGTGGCTGAGAGTATAAAGAGTTGTACTGCCAATCCAAAGGCTGGTAGTTCTAAACCACCAGCTGTTCCACAGAAGAAAGATAGGCAATTTCCTTCTGTGCAATTTATATAGCCTTTGAAAACCTACTGGAGAGTCACCCTTGGGTCGGTTCTAACTTTGCAATGATGAAGTGTTTATTTTTATGAAATATTAATTTCCCAATTCTTGTGACAGCTATAAATTGTTGCAAATCCTGTTGACCTATAAATGTAAACTGGCCCCAGGATATTGGAATGCACTGACAATGAGCTTTTCCTAAATTAGAAGCACTGGTGTCACTAAGCCTTGGTGAGTTGTAAAGAGCTCCAGGTTCAAGCTGGTGTGACATCTGCTATGAAAGATCACAGTAGTGTAGCTGTAACTGTGGCCACGGCAGTAGAAATCAGACTGTACATCCGGAGAGAATCATCGCTCTATTTAATATTTTTCTCTCTTAAAGTTTCTTGCTCTTTGACCTTGGTTCACATTCACAACTCATTTCCTTCTGGTGGAAACTATAAATTAGATGCCTTAAAAAATTAGGATTGCTCATTCATTTCACAAAGGTTTGCGAGCTTTTAATACATGATGAAAAGGGCAATTTGCTAGATCTGGTACTAAAAAGAAGAATAAAGAGTTCACTGTAAACTCACGACAGCAGACCTGTGTACGTTATACATCTAAAGGGACAAGCAATAAAAGCAACTGATTTCTCACAAGAAAAAGCATCAGAGAGTGATTTCCAGAAAAGGTGGCATTTGAGCAATCTTGGGGAATGAGTGCACCATGCTGATGATTTAAGGGGAGGAAAATGAACTGCATGCACTTAAGGCCCAGGAGCACCAAATCTGCCTTGGGAATCTTAAAAACTATAATTTAGATTTTTTTAAAAGATGAAGAAGAATGCCTTGAGATGGAGAAAAGTATACAGCATGGACGGAACAGCCAGAGAATAAGTGGCTAGGCCATCAGGCCAATCAAGAAGAGCACCACACAGCACACTATTATCCTGTGAATGACAAGGAGCCTCTCAAGGGCTTTCTAATCAGGTAGGACTCTATCAGTCGGGCTCTAATCATAGTAATTTGAACAAGGGATGTATAATACAGAGAAGTGCTAATTATACATGATTACTGAAGTAATCAGGACTAGTTAGTAAGATTGGAAGCAGGAGTGGCATCCTGTTCTTAAGCAATGAACTTTGATAAATGACGATAGTTATAGAAAGGCTTCAGGCCTTTTGTTCATAAGGTCACTATGTGTCTTACTCGACTCTAAAGCAATCAACAACAGTTTGTAAGAAAGAAAAACTCTAATATATCCACCATATGTCTGTCAGTTTGTTATGTTCTAGTGTCATTTATATTTGATGATGCTGAAAATATGCCACAAATATTTCAAATACCAGCAGATCACCATGGCGGTAAAGTTTCAGTACAGTTTCCAAACTAAGACAGACTGGAGTGGGGGGAGGTCTCATGATTGACCTCCAAAATTAGCCAAGGAAAACCCTATAGATTACAATAGAATATAATGCCTGAAGATGAGCCCTTAGGTTTGAAAGCACTACAAATGAACTAAAACAAGAGATTCAGACTTTGATGATCATGAAGACGGTGTAGGACTAGACAATATTTTCTTCTTTTATACATCAGGAAGCGGACTTAAAGTCTGAACAAAGCAAGGGAAATTAAGAAAGTGGAAAAGTGTGTGTCAGGGTTATAGCTTCTATCCACAGCTATTCAATTTGTATACTGAACAAATCCGTCAAGAAGCTGGACTCTGCAAAGAAGAGTGTGGCATCAGCATTGAATACAGATTCATCAACAACCAGCATTATGCAGATAACACAACCTTACTTACTAAAAGTGAGGAGAACTTGAATCACTTACTGCAGAAGATCAAAGACCTGGATTACATCTCAACAAGAAGAAAACAAAAATCATCACCACTAGACCAACAGGCAACATCATGATAGATGGAGAAAAGACTAAAATTGTCAGCAATTTCATCATACTTGGATCCACAACCAACGCCCTTGGGACTAGCCAGGAGAAGATCTGGAGATATATTGCAGTGGGAAAGCCTGCAACCAGGGACCTCTCCAAGTTATTGAGGAGCAATGATACCACTTTGAAGACTAAAGTGTATCTGATTCAGGCCATGTTCTTTCCAATCACTTGTTACATATCTGAGAGCTGGACAATGAATAAGGATGATAAAAGAAGAATTGATGCCTTTGACTTGTGGTGTTAGAGAAGATTACTGAGTATCTTCTCATGGACTACCAAAAGAACAAATAGATAGATACATCTTGGGGAAAAATGTAGGCAGAGTGCTCCTTGGAAGCAAAGATTCTCAAGTTCATCTCAAATATCCTGGGCATATTATTACGTGAGGCTGTTCCTTGGAAAAGGATATCATGCTTAGAAAGGGGAGGGCCAGTGAAAGAGGAAGATCCTCCATGAGATCAACTGACCAATGACTAGCAATTAGCTGAAGTGTGTCAGAAATTCTGAGGATGACACAGGATAGAGCATGGCCCAGCTCTGCTGTTTATAGGGTTACTATGAGCCATACTCGACTTAACTGCACCTAACAACAACAATAAATGTAGGAGAAAAATTTCCCTGATAGTATTTTTACAGTTAAAAAGAAGCTGCTCATGCAAATTACATAATCACTTTATTAACAATAATAGTCAATATGTTATTGTTGTTGCTGTTATGTATCATTGGGTGTGAACCAACCCATACCTGGCCTTCCAGTGAATTTTCAGACAGTCAATTGCGCTAGAGACTACCTGTCTTTCTCCTGTGGAGCAGCTGGAGGACTGACACCACGTGCCTTCAGGTTAACAGCACATGTCCTTAACAGTAGGCTACTAAAACTCGCTAAATAGTAGTTATAGCAGCCTAATCTTTTATACACTATCTCACATGTTTAAATCTCTTATACTTAGTCATTGACCTGTTGTTTGTTGCTATTTGCGGACTTCAACTCATAACCAAGCTGTATATGGTTTCCTCTTTCAGAGAAAGAGAGGAAGACTTTCAACAAATTGGACTGACATCATTACTTCAGCAATAGACTCGAGCTTATTAGAGATTGTGAAGATGGTGCAGGATAGAGCTATATTAAGATCTGTTGTTTACATGTAGAACTGTTGTTGAGTCAAAGTTGACTTTACAACTCCTAACAACGTCAACATAGGATTTTCAAGGCTGTGACCTTTTAGAAGGGTATCATAGGCCTGCTGTCTGTCCCTGAGTGAGTTCAAGCCTCCAAGCTTTCAATTAGCAGTCAAGCCTCTCATTGTTTGCATCACCCAGGCCCCTTGGCCTTTTACCTATTTCCTCTGAATCTTCCTTACTCTGAGGCAAATATTTTAACCCTTGTCTCATTTTACAAAAACAAGGAGAGAAACTTTAAAAACAGAAGAGCTTTGTATCTGTGCTGATGGCTGGCACATGAATCTGCTTTCAAGAGAGCATAAATTGGGTTATCCTCCTCATTTACTTCAAACACTGCTATTATGCAAGGGGTATTGGACTCTAGAAGAGTTGGGATGTCACTGCTGTAGGTCATGAAAACAGATGTGTGTGCTTAAACAGTGACAGGCCTTTGTCATGCAAAATACTACTTTAAAAGATTGGATTTTAACAATTTTGTAAACATTGGAAGCAGAAGTGGCATCCACTTCCTAAATAACATGCCTCCAGAAACCCTATGAACTCTGATAAATGCCGATAGTTGTAGAGGGGCTTCAGGCCTTTTGTTCATAGGGTCGCTATGAGTCATGCTGCACTTGAAGGCAATCAACAACATATAGTTACAAAGAAAATATTTCTTCTTTTTCTTTAAATAAACTTCTTGAAATTTCCATGTGAATTAATTCAAAATACAATGAAAATATGTTCAAGTGCTCTTTTGTTGTTCCCCAAATGCTACTATTGTTCATTGTACTATTAATATATTCTGAATTGTGTCATTTAAACTTTAGCTATTTAACTCCATTTTCCTAGCAAGCATGCACCTGCCATGTCTGTCTCTCTTTTCAGTCTAAAACAAGAATGGTTAACGCAAAATAAAATGGAATGCTTAACTCTATTTTGTGTCCAGTCTGCCATTCTATTTTTTAAATGTTTTAAATGGCATCTCATGTGACCTGTATAACTATCGTAATACTTTATTCTAAATTGAAATAAAATGATAGATACTATAAATATTTGCTGTTCTTTTTCCCTTTTGTCCTCTAGGTATATTTTTCTTCTTAGTGTCAGATGACCATTAGTAAATGAGTAGGCTGAGATTACATATTTGCTAAGAGATTTATTTTTCATAATGCTTTAGAAACACTATGGACATCAAGCGCTCAGCTGTTGAAAGTCTATAAACCATTGCTTAAATGACAGATGCTTTTTTAATCCTTGCCATAAAAAACAAAACTTTTCTTTTTTTTCCATCTAAAACTAAGTGTGAATTATTTTATCTAACCAGAAAATTACTCTAATTCCCAGGGGTGTTTCAGATTAATTAAAGTCTTGTCAAAACAGATCTGCTAAAATTAAATTATCCTTGCTTCTTCCTTTACAACACGTATCCAAATAGGAGAGGAAAGATTCAATAAAATACATGTAGCTAGGTTTATATTCTCTGAAAGATAGTTGGTAAATAAAAAGGTACGCAGAGATCTATTATTTTGTGAGTTTGGCTTTGTCATTTTCTAGTTCAAAGTAATATGCATGAAAAGTAAATAACCACTGACGTAAGCCAGTATTCATGAGCCTTTCTTTCCTTGAATCGCTGCAGCGTTTATTTCAAACTCTCTTCTAGCACTTGCTACTTTATATGGCCAGTAGAATGCTAAGGATCTAAGTCTTTTCTCCTACCACAATACAGCTTATTAAGAAACTGTCTCTTCCTTTATTTATCTTTTTAGTCCCACACTACCTAGCTCTGATTGTGCACAAGTTAAGCAATCAGTGGATTCTAATTATTTATTAATTGTCCCCTGGGGAATGTTTGAAAAATACAACTCAATAGCTCATTGCCATGAAGTTGGAACCAGCTTAGAGTTGAGTCCCATTAGGTTTCCAGGCTACAATTCGCACAGGAGATTGTCCATCTTTCTCCTTCTGATTCAGTGGATTTGAACTGCCAGAGAACTGCCTTTTAATTATATAATTATTATTTAATCATATAATTTAAATTATTATTTAATTATATAATAGTAAGCTGTTAAGTAGCTACCTAATATTTGAACTGCCTTTGTGTTAGCGGCACAACTCCAAAATAAAACAGACCACAATTTCTTTCCCTGAATATACTAAAGATAACATTTTGAAGTGTTTCCTGTTTTTCACTTTTTACCTTGCTTATTACTGTACAAAAATGTAGTCATTTTTACAGTAATAAGCAAGATGTCTGCATACTTTGTACATAAAGGAAGATATTAGATGAGGACAGTTTCCATGTTGCTTTAAATTATAGTAAGCTGTTAAGTAGCTACCTAATATTTCATCTGGAGCTCTGGTACCCTAGTGGCAAGAAGCTGTGCTGCAATCCTGAAGGCATGAGGTTCGAGGCCACTAGCTGTTCTGCAGGAGAAGGACGGGCAATCTCTTCTCTTGCAATTAACCGCCTCTAAAAACTTGCTGGAGAGTCAGCTATGGGTTGATTCCAACTCTGGTATACAACAACAGTAATATTTCTTTTAGTGGATGCTGTAACATAGTATGATTATTCACTCTTGTCTTGATACACAAGAGATTGTCTCAAACTAAATCAAGACTCTAAATTCTTCAGTATTTCTAAAATAGTATGCATTGTTTTCAGGCCAGACGTAAGACTAGTCATCTAATGAGACTACATCTCAAGGGAAAGTTTTCAGGATGTATCCTTTGCACCTAAAATAGCACGTTATTCACAGGTATAAAGTATGACATTCTGGAGTTCATCAGACATTATTGATTATTTCTCCAACTATTTTAATTACTCAAATAAGTGACCCTCTTGAAAAGACTGGTTACATGTAGCTCTTTTCACTAAGAGTGAAAAAAATATTAAACAACCCTTGCCAGATCTGTTAGAGAAAAGGAAAGAACAAGAAAGGTCTAAACTAGTTTGCTTTTTAGATTTTTTTATATTATGATTGCAACAAAAATTTATAGAAAAGCTAGATTTTAATTTTTTTAAATATAAAAGGAAAGAAATACTTGTTGAAAGTATTCTAAAAAGTATCCCCAATGCTAATGATAAATCTATTTCCCCTAAGAGTCCAGTTGACCATTATGAATTTATTACAGATGCTATGAAAATTATATAACTGACATAGCATGCACATAGGAAACTAATAATCAAGAGTCATGTGAATCTTACAAAACTGTTTCATTGATTATGCAAACGTATTTGGCTGTATGGATTACAACAAACTGTGGCTGACTCTGAGAAGAATGAGCATCCCAGAACACTTAATTGTGCTTATGTAAAGCCTATACTTGGTCCAGGATGCAGTTGTCAGAACAAAGCAAGGGAACACCGCATGGTTCAAAATTGGGAAGGCTGTATGCCAGGGATGTGTCCTATCTCCATACCTTTTCAATCTATATGCAGAGCAGATTATCCAGGAGCTGGGCTCTATGAGAAAAAATGTAGCATCAGGATTGGAGGAAGACTCGTCAACAATCTGCATTATGCAGGTGACAGCTTCTTGCTGAAACTGAGGAGGACCTGAAGCACTTGCTGCATAGGGTCAAGGACTGCAGCCTTCAATATGGATTGAATCTCACCATCAAGAAAACAAACATTCTCACCACTGGGCCAATTGGCAGCATCAGGATAGATGCTGAAGAGACAGAGATTGTTAACAGCTTTAGTTTGCTTGGCTGCACAATCAGTACCCATGGTACCAGCTCAGAAATTAAAAGACAAATTGAATTGGGAAATTCTGCTGTCAGAATCCTCTCCACAGTACTGAAGAGCAATGATGTCAGTCTGGAGACTGAGGTGCACCTGATACAGGCAATTACTTACTATGCATAAGAAAGCTGGACAATAACTAGAGATGACAGAAAGAGAATTGATGCCTTTGAGCTGTGATTTTGGAGAAGAATATTGAATATACCATGGACTGCTAGGAGAACAAAGAGGTTCATCCTAGAGAGGGTGAGCCCAGGCTGCTCCTTAGAAGCAAGGATTCTGAAGATTCATCTGACATACTTTGGACATGTTGCACAGAGGGACCAGTCCTTGGAGAAGGGACAGGGAGGGTAGAGGGTCAGCACAAGTGAGGAAGACCCTCTATGTGATGGATTGATTCAGTGACTCAGGTAATGAGGTTAGGTGTGTCAGAGACAGTGATATTGGCACAGGATAGAGCAGGGTTTAGGGCTGTTGTCCATAAGGTCACTATGAGTTGCAAGTAATTCAACGACACATAACAACAAAAACAATGACAGATAATATATGGGTTACTTTTGCACTAATATGGCATAACAATTTAAAAGTAGCTGTAAGAAGATTAAAATAGCAATAAGCAAATAAGAAAGGCTGCAGAATTCAGACAATGTCTTAATATGATCAGGCAACATTTTACTAAGGTTTTTTTTAGTTGTAAATTGCTCTTGTTGCTTGAATAATCAAATTCAAAATAAAATCTGCTTAAAATATAGTTGTTGTTGTTCTCAGAAAGATATTAAAACACAAGCAGGAACATTCTACGAATAAAATAGAACATGAAGTTTCGTATGCTCTGAAACATAAAATGTACTGTCATGAGAGAACAGAAAAATAATTTTGGTTCTTTTGATGAACACATATAAACACTACTATTTTGATAAGAAACAAGTATGTTGTTGTTTGGTACCATCAGGTTGACTATGATTCATAGCGACCCTACGAACAACAAATCTAAACTTTGCCCATGCTTATACCATACTCACCATCTCTAATATATGCAAGCCCATTTTTCTAGTTATTCCATCTTCTTGAGGGTTTTCCTCTCTTTCTTGGACCCTCTACTCTTCCTATGACGTCTTTCCCCAAAGCCTGATGCCTATCCATGGTTGCTGTCATTGTGTACTGTAGAGCTGGAACCGAACCACAGGTGACCCTCTGGCAGATTTTCAGAGGCAGTTCATCTCACGGGAGGAGAGTGCCCATCTGTCTCCTGAGGAGCCACTAGTGCCCTTAGGATTGGAGGAAGCTTCTTGCCACCAGGCAATTAAAAATTCTAATTCTAGCATTAATAAGAGTAAATCATAATCAATTTTCCATTCCATTTTAAACTAACATAAATCTGGAAAAATGCATTAAACAATGGTCTTCAGAGATTGGTCAACAGGCAATAGAGGACTGAAGTTTTTCCCTACCAGAGACCTTTTATAAACCAAAACTCCATCTTTCTGATTGTGGAAACAGAGACTAAAATTTAGGTTGAATGAGGAAACTACTTTGAAAACTAAGTTATTAATGGACAAGGTAAAACTTCACAAGGCAAAGAGTCAGTAACCTTTACACTTACAGTGCTTGTACAGCTCAAACAAAACTGAGAAATTTCAAGTTTTAATTATACACAGTATCACAGAAAAACTTATGACGTAAAAGAAATTGAAGCTCTAGGAGACTAGAAAAAGTATAAAGAAATAATAACTTAGTACTTTCCAAATGTAATGAAAAATGTACATCCACAGATTAAGAACAGCAGTGTGCCAAAGGCAGCATAAACAAAACATAAACATAGAAAAAAAAAATTAATGACCTCTTGAAGACTAGTTGTTGTTGTGCTGTTGTTGTTGTTATTATGTGCCGTCGAGTCACTTGCAACTCATAGAGACCCTATGTACAACAGCCCTAAACTCTGCTCTGTCCTGTGCCAATTGAACCGTCTCTGATACACCTATCCCCATTACTCCAGTCACTGAATCAATCCACCTCAAAAAGGACTTCCCCTCCTGCACAGTCCCTCCACCCTACCAAGCATGATGTCCCTCTCCAAGGACCAGTCCCTTCCAACAACATGTCCAAAGTATGTTAGACGAAGCCTCAGAAGCCTTGCCTCCCAGGAGCCACCCGGTTTAACCCTCTCCTGGATGAATCTGTTTGTTTTCCTAGCAGTCCATGGTACCCTCAATACTCTTCTCCAGCACCACAGCTCAAAGGCATCAATTCTCCTTCTATCCTCCTT
>NW_006399752.1:7842839-7849934 GCF_000299155.1 Elephantulus edwardii
TGACCCCACATTTCTCCTCATAGATCCCAGCCTCCCAGATAATCTGTTCTGCATACAGTTGAAAAGGTATGGAGAAAGGACACATCCCTGGCTTACGCCCTTCCAATTTTGAACCATGCAGTGTTTCCTTGCTCTGTTCTGAAGACTGCTTGCTTCTTGGTTAAGTATAGTTTTTTAATTAGCATGATGAAAACCAGTAATAAAAAAAATCTTACAAAAAACCTGGGGGTGATACACATATTTAATGTCACTGAGTTATATAACGGCAAATATTTTGCTGCATATACATATAAGTATTTTGTACATTTACAGTCAGGAAATCAAAGGACAAATTGCACTGGAAAAATCTGCTGTCAGGGACTTCTTCAGAGTGCTGAAAGCCAATAATGCCATTCTAGAGACTAAGGTGTACTTGATCCAAGCCATGGTCTTCATAATTATTTTCTATGTATCTGATAGTTGGACAATGACTAAGGATAATAGAAGAATTGATGTCTTTGAATTGTAGTACTGGAGAAAAGTATTGAACATGCCATGGACTGCCAAGAGAACGAACAGGTCTGTCCTGGAGAGGGTAAAATAAAGTTGTTCTTTGGAGGCAAGGATTTTGAAACTCCATTTTACATAATTTGAGCATGTTGCCAGGAGGGGCCATTCTTTAGAGAAGGACATTATGCTTAGAAGGGTGGAGGGACAGGGCAGGATAGGAAGACCCTGGATGAGACAGATTGACACAATGACTGGAGTAATAATGGAGGCAGTGTCAGAGATGGTGGCATTGGCTGAGGATAGGACAGGGTTCAGATTTGTTGTACGTAAGTGTGCTATGAGTTGCAGGTGACTTGGTGGCACATAACAACAACTATTAAATATAAACTCAAATGAGAATAAACTCTTCCTATAATCTTATTACCACACTCCTCGTCATACAGCCCTGCATCTCAGAGTATCTGTTCATTGTATAGATTGAATGTTGTTGTTGTTGTTGTTGTTGTTATATATTGTCCAGTTGGGAGGGACTCATAGCTGACTCTCTAGCCAGTTTTCAAAGGAAGTAAATCACACAAGAGCTGAGAGCATCTTTCTCCTTGAAACCGCTAGTAGATTCAAACTACATATAGATTGAATACATATAATGAAATGAAACAACCCTAATACATACCTTTCCTGATTTCAAACTATATAATGCAGTTTGAGATGTGCTTACTAGTCTCGCTCAAGAAATTTGGAAGACAGCTACCTGGCCAACTGACTGATAGCTGAGATCCATACTTTCTCCCATTAAAAAAAAACAAAAACCCAACACACAAAACCCCAAACACAGTGATCCAACAGAATATGGAAAACATCAAACAATATTATTTTTATTATATGTTAGTAAAATCCTACTGAAGATTACTAAAAAAATAGCTGGATCAGCACATCCACAGGGAACTGCCAGATAAACAAGCTGGATTCAGATGAGGCCATGTGTCCATTCCAAAAAAAGAGAAATCCAACAGAGTTAGAAAGTTATGGAACAATATTATTACTATCATATACAACTATAATCTTGCTAAAGATTATTCTAACATGCATCAACTATTATATCAAGAAGGAATTGCCAGAAATTGAAACTGGATTCAGAAGAGATGTCTCTTGTAGGATGAAAGAAATTATTACTGGTGTCATATAAATAAATCTTGACTGAAAGCAGAGAATATCAGAAAGATGTTAACTTGTCATTTATTGACTATACAAAGGTATTCAAATGTATGGATTTTAATACATTATGGATAACATTGAAAAGACTGGGCACTTGAGAGCACTTCATTCTGCTCCTATGCCACCTACAGATAGACCAAGAAGAAGTAGTTTGAATACAAGGGGACACTGCATGGTTTAAAATCAGGAATGTTGTGCAACAGCATTATATCCTTTGAGAAACTGGACTAAGAGAAGTGTGGTATAAGTATGGGAGGGGGATTTATCAACAATTTACGTTATGCTAGTGACATAATCTTATTTGCTGAAAATGGATAGAACTAGAAGAACTTACTTAACAAGGACTACAGCCTTTAATATGAATTATCCCTCATATAAAGAAAACAAAAATCTTCACAACTGCACCAATATGCAACACAATGATAATTGGAGGAAAGACTGAAGATTTCCATGATTTCACTTTTTCTTGGATACATTAATACTCTTTGATGCAGCATTCAAGAAATCAAGACATATTACATTGGGCAAACCTGCTGTCAGGGATCTTATTAAAGTGCTAAGAACAAAGATCTGAATTTCAACAGTTAGAAGTGCCTGACCTTGGCCACAATATTTTCTGTTGCTTCATATGCATGTGAAAGTGGGACAACTGTTAACAAAGACCAAAGAATTGATGACTTTGAATTCTGGTGTTGCAGAAGAATTTTGGTTATATCATGGACTTCCAAAAGAATAAACTAATTTCACTTGAGAGAGTTGTGCAAGTAGGATGCTTTTTTATATGAATGGATGGTGAGTGATCATCCCCAGATTTCAGGCAGATTATCGGGAGAGATTGGTCCTAGGGAATAGACACCTTATTTAGAAAAGGTGAGAGGGAGTGAAAAGAGAAAGATCCTCAATGACATAGTTTGACCCAGTAGTTGATGGTACAGGACTCATTGCATATAGAATCATTATGAATTAGTCGGGAGCAAAGGACACTTAACAACAACAGCATGCCTAAGGAGCAACACAATTTTTTTTCCTAATTCAAAGAAGGAACACAGGAAAAGACTGTGACAGCTGTGCATCAACTTCCTTACAAAAAGAAAAGAATGGCTGAGCAATGTTTTGAAACAAAGTATGGAATTCATAAAAAAATAACTGATGGGAAGTCATGTTATTATCAACTTGTGGGACCCCATGTACCAACAGTGCTTATACTTACAAAAGAAATTCCTACATATGAATGTCAGATAATAGTACCATTGTTGTTGTTATATGCCATCGAGTAGCTTGCAACTCATAGAGACACTATGTACAACAGCTCTGAACTCTACCCTGAGCCAACCTCATCATCTCTGACACCCCTACCACCATAACCTCAGTACTGAGCCAATCCATTTCATCAAGGGTCTTCTTCTCTTGTGCTGTTCCTGCACCGTCCCAAGCATGATGTCCCTCCCCAAGGACTGGATCTTCCTTGCAACATGCCCAAAGTATGTCAAATGGATCTTCAGAATCCTTGCCTCCAAGGAACAACTTGGTTTCACCCTCTCCAAGTCAAACTTGCTTGTACTCTTAGCAGACTATGGTGTATTCAGTACTGTTCTTCAGCACCATAACTCAAAGCAATCAATTCTCCTTGTGAAGAACACGGCCTGGATCAGGTGCACCACAGTCTTCAGACTGACATTGTTTCTCTTCAGTACTGTGAAGAGGTCCCCGAGAGCAGATTTTTCCCAATGCTATTCATTTTTTTATTTCAGGGCTGCTGATAACAAGAGGGGTGTGTGTGTGTGTGTGTGTGTGTGTGTGTGTGTGTGTGTGTACCATCAAATTGAATCTGACAGGTACAGGAGGAGATTGTCCCTCCTTCTCCAGCAGAGCATCTGAAGGATTCGAACCACGCACCTCTGTGATTGCAGTACAGCTTCTTGCCACTAGGCCACCAGAGCTCCCTTCAGATACCAAGAGTTTTGATTGTGTAGCCAAACAAATTGAAGCTGTTAACAACCTCATTTATTTCACTATCTATTATGATACCGCCAATCAGCCCAGTGGTGAGACTCTTTGTTTTCTTGATACTGAACTTCAATCTATTAAAAAAAATAACACATAAATTCCGTATTATTTTTGTCCTACCAAGTCCTTTCCACACACTACACTTCTTTCTGTAAAATTAGCATGTTGTTGTTATGTGCTGTTGAATCACCTGCGACTGATGGCAACTCTACGTACAACAGCCCTAAACCCTGCTCTATACTGTGCCAATCTCACTGTCTTCAACACATCTATCCCAATTACCCTAGTCACTGAGTTAATCAATCTCATCCAGGGTCTATCTTTTCTGTGCTGTCCCTCCACCCTCCCAAGCATGAAATCCCTCTCCAAGGACTGGCTCCTCCTTGCAATATGTCCAAAGTATGTCAGAAGAAGTTTCAGAATCCTTTCCTCCAAGGAGCAGCCTGGTTTCACCCTCTCTAGGATGAACTTCTTTGTTCTCTTAGCAGTCCATGGGATATCCAATACTCCAACACCACATCTCAAAGGCATCAATTCTTTTATCATCCTTAGTTATTGTCCAGCTCTCTGATGCATAGTAGTGATTGGAAAGACCATGGCCTATATATCAAACTCACCTTGGTCTCCAGGCATCTTTGCTCTTCAGTACTATGGAGAGGTCTCTGACAGCAGACTTTCCAGATGCAATTCATCTTTTAATTTCCTGGCTGCTGGTGCCAACAGTGTTGATTGTGGGACCAAGAAAACTAAAGCTTTTAACAATCTTAAACTCTTCACCATCTATCCTGATGCTGCCAATTGGCCCAGTGGTGAGAATCTTTGTCTTCTTGATGGTAAGCTTCAACTCATATCGAAGGCTGCAGTCTTTGACCTTCTGCAGCAAGCACTTCAGGTCCTCCTCAGTTTCAGCAAGCAAGGTTGTGTCATCTGCATAATGCAGATTGTTGATAAATCTTCCTCCAATCCTGATTCCACATTTCTTCTCACAGAGCCCAGTTTCCTGGATAAACTGTTCTCCACATAGACTGAAAAGGTATGGAGATAGGACACATCTCTGGCATATACCCTTCCCAATTTTGAACCATACAGTGTTTTCTTGCTCTGTTCTAATGACTGCCTCCTGGTCCAAGTATAGACTTTGCATAAGCACAATCAAGTGTTCTGAGATTCCCAGTCTTCTCAGAGTCAGCTACAGTTTGTTGTGATCCACACAGTCCAACATCTTTGCTTAGTCAATGAAAAATAGATAGACATCCCTCTGGTACTTCCTGCTTTCAGTCAAGATCCATCTAACATCAGCTCAAAACATCCGTAATACAGCCTCTTCTAAACCTGGCCTGCACTTCTGAAAGTTTTCTGTTGATGTGCTGTTCCAGATGTTTTTGGATACTCTTCAGCAGATTCTTGCTTGCATGTGATATCAATGATATTGTTCAATAATTTAAGCACTCTGTAGGATCACCATTTTTTTGGAATGGGAACAAATCTCTTCCAGTCAGTTGACCGAATGATTGTCCTCCAGATTTCTTAACTTGGTGAGCACATCTAGGACTGTATCAGTTTGCTGAAATATATCAATTGGTATGCCATCAATTCCTGGAACCTTGTTTTTTTGACAATTCTTTCAGAGCAACTTGAATTTCTTCTTTCATCACCACAGGCTCTTGCTTATACTTTTTCAAGAAATTCTTCTTTGTCAGGCAATTCCTTTTGGTTCAGTGACTCTATACTTCTTGGATAATTTAATATTCTGCCCAAAGTATCCTTAAGTATTGCCACTCAATGCTTGAGTTTGTTCTTCAGTTCCTTGAGCTTAAGAAATGCTGAGTGAGTCAACCCCCTTTGATTTTCTGATTCTAGCTCTTTGCACATTAAATTGTAATACTTAACTTTGTCTACCCACACTGCCCTTTGAAATCTCCTATTCATCTCCTCAATATCTTGAATTTTGCCCTTTGCTTTGGCTTCTCAGTGCTTGAGTGCAGTATTCATAGTCTCTTCTCACATCCATTTTGGTCTTCTTCCTCTGTCTTTGTAATGACCTTTTGCATTCTTTCTAGATGATATTCTTGATATTTTACCACAGCTCATCTGGTTTTCACTCATTAGTGTTCAAGGCCTCAAACCTGTTTCTGAGATAGTTTTGAAATTCAGGTGGGAAAGACTCAAGGTAATATTTTTATTCCCATGGATTTTATTTCAATTTCCTTAGCTTCAGCTTTAACTTGCATATGAGTAGTTGGTGGTCTGTTCCACGATCAACACCTGGCCTAGGTTTCACAGTTGATATTGAGCTTCTCCAGCAGTTCTTTCCACAGATGTAATTGATCTGATTCCCCTGTATACCATCAAGTGAAATCCATGTATATAGTCTTTTTTTATGTTTCTTATAAAACATATTTGCAATGAATAAATTGTTGATTGTGCAAAATTCTATCATGCTATCTCCAGCTTAATTTCTGTCACCAAGTCCATGTTTTCCAACTACTTATCCTTCTTCCCTGTTCCCAACTTTTGTATTCCAGTCCCCTTTATTATAAATGTATCTTGATTGCATGTTCGATTGATCTCTGACAGCAAAATTTGTCAAAATTGTCTATATACTCTTCTTTGGCTCTAGTTGGTGGTGCAGATGCCTGATTGATAGTGGTATTCACTGGACTTCTTTGTATGCATAGGGATATTATCCTGTCACTCACAATATTATATGTCAAGCCAGATCTAAAAAGGATTGTTTTTAAGTAGGAAAGCAACTTTATTTTTCCTCACCTTTTCATCTCCAGCATAGCAGCTTGTATGATCATTTGACTCAAAATGCCCCATGCCAGTCTATCTCATCTCACCAATACCAGCAATATTGCAGGCAAGCAAAATATCACTGAAGATTATTAAAAAACAAGTAGAACAGTACATTAAGAGAGAACTTTCAGAAATGCAAGTGTTTTCAAAAGGCTTATAGTTCAGAAATGTAAGGGTTTAGAAAAGGTTGTGTAACTAGAGAGATCATGGTTGATGTCACATGGATCATGGGTGAAAGTAATAGTACCAGAAGTATGTCTATTTGTGTTTTATCAACTACACAAAGGCATTGGACTGTATGGATCACAAATTGTGGCTAACCTTGAGAATAATGGTACTTTCAGAACATTTGATTGTATTCATGCAAAATCTGTACCTAGACCAGAAAGCTGTTGGGCAAATAAAGCAAGAGAGCACTGCATAGTCAAAAATCAAAAAGGTGTGCATCAGTATCCTTTGGCCATACTTCTTCAACCTATAGGCTGAACAGATCTTTGAGGAGGTTTGACTTTATGAGCAAGAATGTGGCATCAGGATTAGAAGAAGACTCAACAACAAATTGCACTATGCAGATGGCACAATCTT
>NW_006399752.1:7852125-7854253 GCF_000299155.1 Elephantulus edwardii
AACCAGTGACTTCTAAGACAGTAAACAAGTTTGTCCTAAAGATGGTGAAAACAACTTTCTCCTTGAAAAGTCAAGGATTTTTAAAACTCTGTCTCACATACTTTGGGCATGTTTCCAGGAGGCATTAGTCCTTGGAGAAGGACATCCTGCTTGAAAGGGTACAGGAGCAGCACAGAAGAGAAAGATCCTAGGTGAGATGGATTGACACAGTGACTGTGGCAATTGGGTCAAATGTGTCAGAAATAAAGAGGTTGATTCAGGATAGTGCAATATTCAGAGCCATGATTCATAGGGCCCTGTGATTAATAGTCGACACAATGGCACATAACAAAAACAACTTTAAAAAAATTCCTGAGGTGGAAGGTGGTTAGCAACAACAACGGTAGACTTTTCGCATTGTTTGCTTTCTACTTGAAAACACAGTAGTAATGATGGAGGTAATGAATCCTCTCTGTTTACTCTTGTTAGGTGCTGTTGAGTCAAGTATGACTCATAGTGACCCTAAGAACAAAAGATTTGAACTTGGGTGTATCCTGAGCCATCCTCACACTTGCTAACACACAAAAGCCCATTGCAGCAGTTACTGTGTCAATCCACCTTGTTAAGGGTCTTCTTCTTTGCTGACTCTCCACCCTTCCCAGCGTAATGCCCCTCTCCAAGGAATAGCCCCTACTGGCAACATGCCGAAAGTATGTGAGGTGAAGTCTCATCATTCCTGCCTCCAAAGAACACTCCAGCTACATCCTCTCCAAGACATACCTGTCTGTTTATTCTGAGCAAAATATACATGTTCAGTATTTCAGCAGAAAGCTTTTGACAGAGACTTTCTTCATGAAGTTGAAATAGTCTGAGGTAAATAAATGGTTACGCCAATTCTAACGAATGTAAGAAGTTCTATATCTACAGGAAGTGTATGAAAAGAAGACACAACCATGTCCAGCAGTGCAAAGGTTTCAGTGGCAGTGCAATAGGAAGAACCAGTGGGAAAATCCTGTGTGCACTTAGATACTTGCTAATGATCTCACCTGTAAACTGTCTGCAGAATGAGACCATGGTTAAGTTTAAACACACACACACTTCACTGTCATCAACTCAGAACCAACTCACTGTTTATCCACCAGCAACAATGATAATTTCCAGTCTTTCTCCTGAGAAAACTGCTTGCAGATTCAAACACACCTGCCTTTCGGTTGGCAGGAGGCTTTTTGCAAATTAGGCCACCAGGGCTCCTGATGGTGAGTAAAGACAACTGATAACTAAAAGGCATCTTCTAAGGAGATACACTAATGATTTTTGTGGAAAGGTCCTATATCGAATCAGTTAATTAAAAGTCACAAAGCAAGCCTGCGTTACTCATATTCCTCATTATTTAAGAGGCTGACTAAACTTACAAAGCATCATTAAATATCTAATGGGAACCTACTATTTTAAGTATTTGGGACCTGATGATTAACAACACCACAAAAATTAAAAATTTATTTCTAATTGATATTTTTATCATTCATTTACATTATATTTCATGCATGTGCACTGAGTTCCATACAGTCCTTCATTTACATTATATTTTGTTCATTTAAATTGTTGTTGTTGTTGTTCTTGTTATGTGCTGTAGAGTCTCTTGTAACCCATAGCGACACTATATACAGCAGCTCTGAAGCCTGTCCTGTCCTGAGCCAGTCTTGTGAATTCTGACACACCAATCCCCATCGTCCCAGTTACTGTATCTATCCATCTCATCTGAGGTCTTCCTCTCCTGTGCTGTCTCTCCAAACTTCTAAGTATGATGTCCTTCTCCAAGGACCAGTCTCTCCCGGTCATGTGCCCATAGTATGTGAGACGGAGCTTCAGAATCCTAGCCTACAAGGAGAAACTTGGTTTCACCTTTTCCAAGACAGACTTACCTGTTTTCTTGGAAGTCCATGGTATGCCCAGCACCACAATTCAAAGACATCAATTCTTCTTCTGTCATCCTTAGTCATTGTCCAGTTCTTTGATGCAAGTAATTGCAGAGGCAATGACCTGGATTAGGTGTACCTTAGTCTCTAGACTGACATTATTTTTCAGCACTCTGGAGAGGTCCCTGACAGCAGATTTTTCCAAGTGCAATTTGTCTTTTGATTTCCTGACT
>NW_006399752.1:7861238-7868020 GCF_000299155.1 Elephantulus edwardii
AAAAAGGAAAAAGGAAAATAAGAGACTGTCTTTTTTTTTTAACTGGAAAAAGCTGTCTGGCTTCTAAGGCCGGGTAAAGTTAATACTCATCAGACACCACCGCGAAGACTTGAGGATGGAGTATTCTCACTCATATAGACTATTTCTTCAGGAGCTTCTTTCTAGTTAAAGACCTGTAAATCGATTATTTCAATATGCTACTTGCCCCAGTGAGTATTCAGGGAAGAGCTCTTAGAATTGGTGCTTGACCTCAGTGCTGACGTAATATGACGTAACTGGGAATAAAATGATTTGGTAATGAAGGGCACTATAATCAGCAGTGGAATTGAGCATGGAGGAAATCAGGACAATGGCACAGGATAGGGCGAGGTCCTGGTCAGTGGCTTGTAGGGTTGCTGAGTTATAGTCACCCCATCAGCACCTAGCTATGACAGGCAGACCAAAGCTTTGGAATGTAGGAAACAGCTTGATAACTGAGGGAAAAGTGAGCAGTTAGATATAAGCAAAAAAAGAAAAGAGGTTATTCTTTTTTAAATGTCAGGTTGGAGGGAGGTGCTTTAATTAATCATGCTAATATGCCATAGTTTGGTTCCATTTCTGTTTCCATAGAAATGTCTCTGTGATTCTATTAAAGTGTCTTGCAGGACAGTATTGTGTTTTCATGAGTGTTTAATATACATATTCAAGAGGTTACTAAATCTGTTGCTGTGAAGTCACTTCTGATTCATAGTCACTTTTTGTCACGGAGTAGAACTTCACCATAGGGTTTCTGAGGCGATAAACCTTCGCAGGAACCAACCTCATATTTCTCAAATGCTTTTTCTTAAGTACTATCAAAGCTGAGTTGACTTAAATATCAAGAAAGCAGATAAATCTTAGTTGAGTGTGTTTCTACAGGTGCCTCCATTTTTTTTCCACAAAATAGCAATATTTTGGAAGATAAATAATACCTTCCCTGATGGAGAAAACAAAAAATAAGTATCTTTTTTAAAAGGAAGTTCAAGCAAAGACTGAGGTTATATTTCAAGGGAAGAGATGTGACAACTAAATGCATGTAACCTTTGACTAGACTGAAAAGTCTATCTAACTGTATAAAAGTTATCATTGGGAAATCTGATTGCAGCCTATGGATAGACAGTAGTATTTATCAATCATTTCATTATTTTTGTAATTTTATTGTAATTATGTAATAAATAGTCTTCCTATTTTAATAAATATATACTCATGTATTTCCCTTGTGGTAAGAACCTGCACTGCAATCTTCAAGGCATGTTGTTTGAATCCACCATCTGCTCCACAGGAGAAAGATGAGCTATCTTCTATTGCCTGTGATTTACTGCCTCTGGAAAATATCCTGCTGGAGGGTCAGTTATGAACTGGTTCCAACTCAAAGGCACATAACATACATTTGAGTAAACTGAGGCATTAAGGATCTCTGATGGCCTAGTGGTAAGGAGCTGCACTGCTAATCCAAAGGTATGTGGCTTGAATACACCAGATGCCACTATCTCAAAAATTAGTAACGATCCAGATAGAGAGACAGATAGATAGAAGGCAAATATGATCATATGATGAAATATATAAAAAAGCTATAAAAAATAATTGAGGGGGTTTACCTAATTATCTGGACTACTGATTCAGATGTATAAAGTGAGAAAGTAGAGACGGGATGAAGTACTGTAATGTAGGTTAAAATTATCTGATCAAAGTCAAATTCATTGCCATCAAGTGAGAACTGACTTATAACTGGCCCCCTAACAGGTTTCCAAAGGTTTTAAATGACATGCTAAGAGATTGCCCATTGTTCTTCCACATAACAGTTGGTAACTTTGGACCTTTTGTCTTTGGCTTGACAGCACAACTTCT
Organism: Elephantulus edwardii; assembly: GCF_000299155.1. Classification (NCBI taxonomy): domain Eukaryota; kingdom Metazoa; phylum Chordata; class Mammalia; order Macroscelidea; family Macroscelididae; genus Elephantulus; species Elephantulus edwardii. Next base: position 7,863,105 of record NW_006399752.1, read on the forward strand.
TACTCCCTAGGCCACGTGAGCTTACTTGCATAGAATATATAAATAAGAGCAGTTATAATACTGAAGAAGTAGCAAGTATATAAATACTGAGATGTTACTTATTATTTAAATTTTAGATATTACTTAAATCTACATTATGAAATAGCAAATTCTTTGAAAATTCCAAAGATTCTCCCTTTGCTGCCGAGAAACTTCCTGGAGTCATCCTGGCTCTTTTCATCGCCTGCCTGTCTTGGGTGGGACCTTTCTGGATGTTATCACTGAAAGGCAAAGAAATTATGGTGCTTTGGAGCTAAAAAATTCTTCTGGATCATCCATACCCATTTCTAATAGTCTAAGTCTCCATAAGCCAAGCAAACAATTTGAGAATTACGCAAACTATGCATCCTCTTTATTTGGAGCTCCCTGTAATTTTCATCTCTAGATCTCTAAGTCAACACGACCTAGATTTGTCTCTTATCCACATAACAGCCCTTTATACATTAAAGACAGCTTTCAGATCCTCCCCAAATTGTACCCAGGCTAAAATTTTCCCTTTTTCTTCATTATGTTTGACAAGCTTTGGGATACTCCCACACACCAACCTATGACCATTCTTTATTTTCTTTTCTAATGTGTTGTCCAGAACAATAGGGACAGCCTGCATTACAGGTCTACAAGAAAGCTGTCTTGTGAGCTCCCTTATTATAAACACATAACCTTTGCTGTAGCCTGCCAACTATGGCAACCTAAACTCTGAGGTATTTTTCATACATACTACTACTCAGGAAGATCTCTTACATAACTTTTTATGCACAGTTGAGGTTTTCTGATTTAAATACAGAAACTTGGACTTATTTTAATGCCATTTCATCCTGTTAGATTAATCTTATTATTCCAGTCAATAAGGATCTTCTCAGGTTCTAATTCTATAATTGAACTTTTTAGCCATAAGAGGAAGACTTCTGCTATATTAGTAGTGGGGAAAAACTAACAAAAACCCAGACTTGGGGTGCTGAGGAGGTAGTCGGGATAAGTAGACTTCTGCTATTGGGTTTCTGTCTGCTCTGCATCAGAAACCACCTTCCCCACACAGACATCAGTGCAATCCTGAATGAGAAAAGCAATTCCTTCCACCTAAGACATGGCTTATCAGTTATCCAGAAACACCACCGTGGGAAACATTCTTCAAGAGAGCCTTGATGAGCTCATGCAATCTCAACAGATCACTGCCCTTACATGATCTTCAAGTTCTCTTTCAGTTTGACAAAGCTATAAATTCACATTGGCTCAAAGAGTCAGGAAAAGAGTCAATTTTAAATACTACACATTCTGTAATAATGTATGGACTTTTGATTTGAATGATGTTGAATTCAGAGATGTGACAGAGCTTATTAAAGTAGATAAAATTGTAGCCTAGGATGGTAAAAATCTCAGCTCTAATACTACAGGAATGAACAGGGGGGGAAGGCTTTTTATGCCATCCTCTGTTATTACTCATAGCTTTCTGAAAAGAAATATAGAAGAGAATATTTTTTTATTCCAGCAATGCAGAAATGACTCCATTGTGCTACGCTGTCGGAGAATTTCAGTAGAAAGCAGCTCATAACTCTGTAGCCGCTTCCCTTCACTTATTATGCAGCATGATGACACTCAATTTTTTAAAATAACAAATCAGAAGTTGTTACCTTCCTATAAATGTTCTTTAATAAACAAATTTTAAAATATAAAAAACCCACTCCTACAATGCAGAGGTTAAAGAATGTTCCAGATGTCCAACTTTTCCAAACTGCTTTTACAACTCTATCCTCTCTAACATCAATTATTATTCTTCAGCCCTCTTACTCCTCTATTCTGGCGTTCTATAATTCACCAGAAAGTCTTATATTTTCAGGGAAATATGTGATTGTGGCGGCATAGATAATACTTGCTTTCAAGGCAACATGGCCTTGAAGGGTGCCTGCAAATAGGCTGATTCACATGGTTGCAGAGGACGGCGAATGAAAGGCCAGGTACCAGCAGGCTGTCATGCTCAGAGCAACTGGATCAGGTTACACACAGTGCCCAGAGTGAACCCTCTAAAAGCATTCCGTTATATAGGATCTCAGGGCTATAAGCCACATACGAAGAGAAATATCTATACCTTTGACCTGAGATGTTAAGAGTACTGAATATCCCAGGGATTGTCAAAAGAACAAACAAGTCTGTCTTGGAAGAAGTGCAACCAAGGTGACCCTTAGAGGTAAGGACAATGAAGCTTTGTCTCACATATTTTGAGCATGTTGTTAGGAGAAGTTATCCCTTGGGAAAGGTGAGAATCAGCAAAAGATAGAAAGACTCTCAACGAGAGGGACTGCAAAAATGAGCTCAAGCATTTAGAGTTGAGGAGAATAGCACAGGATATGACAGAGTTCAAATTTGTATCCACAGAGTTGGTATGAGTCATACTCAACACAGTGGCACCTAACAACTACAATGCCCTTAGTTCCACTTTTGGTGTGTCTAATATGCAACGTAAAATTAGACAAGAACATCAACACATAATGTATCCTAATAAATCTATTGTGTTCAAAGATAAAAGGAAAGAATTTTTTTTTCCAAGGAGGGGGCAGGGAAGTAGTGTTTGAATAACAGAAAAAAAATTGTAATGATATCTGCAAAAATGTTTTCTTTTTCTAAACCTACCATTTCAAGCATGGGAAACAAAATAAAATCAACTCTTGAATATAAAAACACTCAGGAACTGGAATGTCTGTGAGCATTTTTGAAGAAACAAAATATAAATTTTAGTCATCTCAGAAATGAATGGAGAAATTGCATGCTCTATTCATCTCTTAGGTGACTAAAAATCACCTTGTATTTCTTCAGAAACTACTTACCTACATGACTTAATACTAAGATTATTTCTAAGAGCAGAAAGAAAATGTTATAAATCCTGTAAATGAAGAAATTGCATGGAAAAACACTGGTTGCATACTGTTGTTGATTTTAGGTGCTAGTGATTCAGCTCTGACTCACAGGGACAAATTTCTGTGTACAAAACTTTGAAGGAAGCATTCCCAGATTCTGCCGTCCTCTTAACCTCTGATGTGCTTAAATCCATTGTTATAACCACCTGTCAAAATCTACTCATTGTGGCCACTGTAGTTGTTAGGTGTCATGAAGTTGACTACAACTCAGAGCAACCTTATTAAAAACAGATATAAACCTTGCCCTATCTTGTACAATCTTCACAATTTCAAATACACTCAAGACTGCTGTTAAAATCAGTGTCAAACCATCTTGTTGAGGGTCTTCCTCTCTTTCTCTGACCCGATCCTCCACCTTTCCTAGCATGATGTCTTTTTCCAAGCACTGCTCCCTACTGACAATAAGCCTAAAATATGTGAAAGGAAGTTTCACTATCCTTACCTCAAAGGAATTCTTTGGTTGCACCTCCTGCAAGACAGACTTGTTTGGGGGCTTTTGGAGGTCCATGTGATATTTAGTACTCTTCTCCAATATTCACAATTTGAAGACATTCATTCTCCTTGAGTCTTCCTTATTCATTGACCAACTTTTGGATGCATTGAAAGCAATTGAAAATGTGATGGCTTGGATCAGGTACGCCTTAGTCTTTAAACGACATTGTTGCTCTTCAGCACTTTTGAAAGGTCCTTAGGACAATAGATTCTTCCCAATGTTTGTTGGTGGATTTTTTTTTTATTTCTTGATTGTTATATGTTGTTGTGGATTCAAGTAAAATTAAACTGTTGATAACTTCAATCTTTTCTCCATCTTTCATGATTTTGCTTGTTAGTTCTGTGATAAGAATTTTCATTTCCTTGATGTTGAGATGCAATCTATAGTGAAGGGTATAGTCTTTGGTCTGTGGTAAATACTTCAAGTGTTCTTCACTTTCTGCAAGATAGGTTATGTTACCTATTAATGCAGGTTGTTGATGAGTCTTCCCCCAACCTTGACGCTGAATTATTTTAAATCTAGCTTCTTGAATGCTGCACACAGCATAGAGATTGAAGAGATAGTTTAAGGAAAGTGTGTTGGTTCCTTCCTCACTCTAATTGAAACCAAAAAAGACAATCTGAACTTTATAACAAATACTAGGTATGTAAGGGAGGTTGGTGGTGGATTAGATTTAGAGAATTGTATTTCCAGCTCACAGGTGGCACTTCTCTGGCAGTTTGAATCTACTAGCAGCTCAATCATAGTCCTTGAACATTTATGGCCTTGTCTCAACCATATACACAATCATAACATAATAGTCTAAGGTCTAACAACTCATCTTTTAAAAATATTAGTATACTAAAAAAAAAAAAAGAAAAAAATATTAGTATACTAGAGGACACTGCAAGTAGAAAGCACTAACAATTATAAATTTTAATCACAAGAGTAAAAATATATATCTGATGTAAATACAGTTCTTGATTACTACCAAATTATTATGACAGCAAGGAAACATAAAATTGAATTCTCAAAATAACAACACAAGGTTGATTGGCAGATGATTGTTATAAATTATTACTTGAAGTTCTGTTGCTAGGATTGGGAATGTACTAGATTTCTCTAGGCTTTCAGATCCCTTAGCTCTAAAACAGGAATAATAACAGTAACTTCCATATATTGTTTTATTAAAAGTAAATTAATTACTATATGTAAATACTTGTAGCAATGGCTAGCATATATGTCATGTTGTTGTGTTGTTATTGTGTATTGTAGAGTCAGACCAACTCATAGATCACCCTTTGGTGGGTTTTCAGAGGCAGTTAATCTAATGCGAGGAGATTGCCCATCCTTGTCCCATGGAGCAGCTAGGGGGATTCTATCTGTATGCCTTTGGGATTGCAGCACAGCTTCATGCCACGAAGCCACTAGACCTCCCTCAGAGTATATATGTCATGTTGTTATGTGCCGTCAAGTCGCCTGCGACTCATAGCGAC
>NW_006399752.1:7889751-7890259 GCF_000299155.1 Elephantulus edwardii
GTAAATGTTTATGAAAATTAATAAAATATAGAAAAAAAAACAAAGCCTCAAATATGTTCCTGAGATGGTGTCATAGATTAACATAATAATGAAATTATTATTAGCACTATTATAAACTCATATTTATTAATGTTATTTTGATGATCGTCAAGTAGAGGAAAAGGGGTAGACGATTACTTTCTTTACCCTAAATATCTGTGCTTTAAAGTAAAAATTGATGGAAAAATTTAGAAAATAACTATCAATTCAAACATTCTTGGATTTTGGATTGTGAGACAGAAGATCACCCAGGAGTCCTGATATTCTTAATGTAATACCTATGCTTTATAAACAAATATTTAGGGGAGCTCTGGTGGCCTAGTGGAAAGAAGCTGCACTGCAATCCCAGAGGTAGATGGTTCGAATCCACCAGTTGCTCTGCCGGGAAAGGAGGGACAATCTCCTCCAGTACCAGTCAGATCTGATTTGACGGTACACAGACACACACACACACACACACACACACACA
>NW_006399752.1:7890359-7894074 GCF_000299155.1 Elephantulus edwardii
GAGGGACAATCTCCTCCAGTACCAGTCAGATCTGATTTGACGGTACACAGACACACACACACACACACACACACACACACACACACACACACACACACAAATAATAATAAAATAAAATAAAAACAAATATTTATCGCAAAAATATCAGAGTCATTAATGGGACAAGTAATTTTAGTAATACAAACATTACCTCTATAGAGTATTATGAAGATATTTTTATGGTTATAATTTAAAATCATGATTCATCTCACTCTTTTTAGATTTTGACAGTGTATCTAACCTAGAATTTGCCATTACTTAACATATGGGAAGACTAAGCTTACTGCTTCAGAGAGAAAACGGACACATGCTACATACTCTCTTGAATAGGCTATTTTATACTCCATGTATTTTCCCTGTCCCAATGCATAATCAACAATCTTACCAAATAAATCAGCATTCTCAAGTTTAAGCATTATGACCCAAATTCCAAGTATGTGAGTATGTGGCATCAAGATAAAATTTGAACATTTATGTATAATAAAAACTTTCTTGGAACTCAACTATAATTCAAGGATAAATATATAAGGACTCAATAATCTATTTTTAGAAGACAGTAAGCTGTTCTACTTTTTCTGACAAAACATTGGCTTTATTTATAGAAAGTCAACCATTTTTTTTGGTTGGCGTACATAATACCTAACAAATCTCTCAAGCATTATAATGCCTGCTTTTTATGAAGCCTACATTCTGGCTTTAAAGTTAGAGGGAGGTCAAGCTGTGAAAATCAAAAAGAATTTATGACACTGTTCCAAGATCAGAGCCCAGAAAAGAGGGTGCTGTTGAAGAAACTTTGAAGAGCTATTAAAGAATCAAAAATCAAACCATTTTAAACAAACATTGTTCTGCAGATATTTTGGGGAAAGGTAACAAAGTCATTAGAAAAATCATTATTTTATCACCAAATAATCACCCATTTTTGGTGATTATCATTTTATAATAAATAACCTAAATAAACACCTATTTAGGTGTTTGTTATTAATTTTATAAATCCTGGGAGTCTTGCAACAAATTTGAGAGTCTCTTTCACTGTCAGTCTGTGGCTTTGTTCTAACAATATTGAGCTTTCTTGGCATTTCTTTCCACAGATGTAGTGAATCTGATTCTTGTATTGTTCATCAGAAAAGGATAGTGATGTTGAGGAGGACACTCATTCACTGTATTGATACAGTGACTGCAGCAATGAATTTTAGCCTTGAGGATTTCAGAGAGTGTGAGGATGGCACAGGATAGGACAGTGTTCAGATCTATTGTTCATAGTGTTGCCATGAGTCATATTTGACTCAATGGTACCTAACAACAACAGTCCTGTTACTGAATGTTAGGGGTTCTTTCTGTTGTCAATTTCAAAAAAGACAGACAGATTGCAATATCTAAAACACTTTATTGCAGATCTGGGATAGCAGAGAGAATCCTTTCAAACACGGCCTCCCCATCTAAGGGGTGGTCATTGGTTTTTATACTAGTTGTTGTTAAGTGCTGTCAAGTCATAGACGACTCATAGTGACCCTATGAACAAATGACCTGAACACTTGTATAGCTTTCATCATTTCTCCAAGTTCATAAAGTTTCCAGAGGCAAGCTGTTTCAGAAGTGGATGCCATTCCTGCTTCCAAGCTTGTTTTAATCTGGGAGTTCCACCAAACACTGTCCACCATGGCTTACCATTATCGCATTTGACACATCAGTGTCACAGTGTTCATCATCACAGCAACCATGAGTTACCGCTGTACTGCAAATAAACAGACTAATGCTATACCACTTAGAAGAATGTTTGACCAAAAACAATTAAAACCAGGCCTCTTGGCTGCAGATCAAAACTCCCACCTTTGGCTTACTAGCATAACTTTCTGTCCACTAGGCCAATAGAGCTCTCTCTAAGTGGTTGTTGTTAAGTGCCATCGAGTCGTATATGACTCATAACGAGCCTATGAATGAATGACCTGAACAGTGAAAGTTTTTATACTTAGGTTAGGTTTTAATTAACATATCAATATTGCTAGTTGAAAGCTATAGAATTTTTATAAAGTAAAAAATTAGTTTACAACAAACATGGTTTAGATGTTAATTTACTTAACATATCATTATTTCAATCTAATTAAAAAACAGCAGAAATTTTAAACAAACTTAGTTTAGATGTTCCACTTAACCTATCACTACTGCTACTTCCAAGCATCAGAATTTTTCAGAGAACAGTTTACATTTAGTTATTAATAAACAGATAACTTATGATATCATTTACATATGACTAAGAAAATACTGTTTCAGGAGGTAAATGCTAATACAGGAAAGATGCTTTTTCCCTCCTGGTAAACAGGCAGTTTAAAGTACTTTACATGACTCAAAAGAGGTTGGATTCTAAAGCAAAGCAACTAGTTTTGTGGGTTAGAGGCAAATGATGTCAGTTTTACAACTACATCATATGTTTGAACTTATTGATACCACCTTACCACATATTTTGCAATTACTAGTCCTCCTTCTTTGTTTCCAACATTTTCATTCTAGTCACCAATTATTATTTACATACCTTAATTGCATTTTCCAAGAATTTCAGACTACAAAAGTTGATAGAAATTCTCAATTTCTTCATCTTTGTCTTTCATTATTGTTGTACATATCTAAATAACAGTCAAATTAACATGGCTTCCTTATATGAACAGGTATATTTTTCATATGCCGTTGTTGTTGTTGTGGGCCATCGAGTCACCTGCCACTCATAGTGTCCCTGTTCACAACAGCCCTAAACCCTGCTCTATCCAGTGCCAATCTTATTGGTTCCAACACATCTATTCCCATTACCCTAGTCACTGAATCAATCCATCTCATAGAGGGTCTTCCTCTCCTGCACTGTCCCTCCACCCTCCCAAGCATGACGTCCCTCTCCACGTACTGATCCTGCCTTGCAACATGTCCAAAGTATGTCAGAAGAAGCTTGTGGATCCTCTTCTGGAAAAGATCTCAGGTCTCAGAACCTTCCCCACAAGAAGTCTCCCTTGTGGTAATTCTCAGAGTCTTGGTAGGCATCATAACCAATCCCTTCACCTTCAGGTTCTTCTCCACACCTCAACATAATTATACAAATAAACACATTAATTTGTTTTCCCTTTCATTTAATTTTAAATGTATGTTAGTTGATTTAGGTCATGATTAATATTTCATATTCTTAAAAAAAAGAAAGATGGGCAATCTAAAGCATGGTCATAACGTACATGGCATCAAAAATGGATGTGAATTTTTTGTGTGTCAAATGGGTGTGACGTCTGGCTGAAAGCTTTCCCACACTGACTACACTGATAAGGCTTCTTTTCTATGTGTATTCTCAAATGCGGAGCAAGCCTTGAGAACTGAGAGAAGATTTTCCCACATTCATTACAGCCTACGGCTTCTCACCTTTGCATGTGCACAGTAAGAGATGAGCTCTGAGAGAAGGCTTCTCCACATACATTGTATTAATAAAGTTTATCACCTGAATGAATTAACACGTGTGCATGAAGTGATGTTCTTTGAGAGAAAGCTTTTCCACCTTCATTACATCCAGAGAGTTTCTCACCAGTATGAATGTTTTCATTTTTTAGAAGGTACTTTTTTTTATTTTATTAATTTTCATAAACATTTACAGAGATTTTGGGCTTCCACTCATTCATTGTTGCACTATTCTCTCTACCCTCCTCCCAGT
>NW_006399752.1:7895319-7906668 GCF_000299155.1 Elephantulus edwardii
GGATATAAGTCCCTTATCTGATATGTTATTACCGAATACTTTTTCCCAGTCAGTGGCTTCCCTTTTTACCCTACTGGAGAAGTTTTTGGATGTGCATAGAAGGTACTTTTTTTTGCCCAAAAGCTATTCCATATTCATTACATTTAAATGTATCTCTCCAATGTGAATTTTCTCATGCTCAGTAATGTTTAAAAAAAATATAAACACATATAAGTATACTGAAAATGCTTATCACTTGTAACTCACCATCATGTAAAATAATCTTGCTTGGATCCACAATGAACACCTTTGGCAACAGCAGCTAGAAAACAAATGTCACAACTGAGAATTCTTTTTAATTAATTTTTAATTGTGATTGCTTTTAGTAGGATTGTCATTTTCATAAAATTGAGTCTTCTATGAACAGGGTACATCTTTCCATTACTTTAGGTCTTTTATTGTGTCTTACTGAAATGTTCTGTAGTTCGCTTTGTGTAGGTCTTTTGTATCTCTAGTTAGGTTCACTCTCAAGTATCTTAAATTGTGGTTAAAAATGAAATTTTATTGTATAATGTTCACCCATTATATATAATGTCCATCAGGACAGTGTTTGGTGGAGCTCCCCAATTAAAATAAGCTTGGAAGTAGGAGTGGCTTCCATTTCCAAAATAGCTTGTCACTGGAAACTCTATGAACTTGAAGAAATTATGAAAGTTATACAAGTGTTCAGGTCTTTCATTCATACAGTCACTATGTGTCCTCTACGACTCCATGGCACTTAACAACAACACTGTATGTAAATGGTATAGCTTTCTTGTTTTCCTTCTGAGTTCTCTTTGTCACTGTGGAGGAATCCCATTGATTTTTGGATATCAATCTTATATTCTGCTACTCTACTAAACTTGCCTACTAGCTCATAGAATTTGGGGTGTTTTTGTTGTTGTTGTTGTAGCTGAGTCTTTGGGATTTCCCATGTATCCTCTCATATCATCTGCATATAGGAATAGTTTAGTCATCTCTTTGCTGATCTGGATGCCTTTTATTTCCTTCTCTTGTCATATTGCCCTGGCAAGCACTTACATTACAATACTGAATAGAAGTAGTGGCAGTGGGCATTCTTATCTGGTCCCTGTTCACAGGAAAATGTTTTTAGTCTTTCTCCATTGAGAATGATGTTGGCTCTTGTTTTTGCATATATACTTTTCACTACATCAAAGAAATTGCCTTCTATTACAATTTTGTTGAGTTTCATAATCAGGAAGGGGTGTTAGATTTTTTTCAAATGCTTTTTCTGCATCAATTGCTATGATCATACAGTCTTATTATTTACTTTGTTAATATTGTGAATTATGGTTTTTTCCCTTATATTGAACTATCCTTGCATGCCTGTTATGAATCCCACTTGTTCATGGTGAATTATTGTTTTGATGTGCTTTTGGATCCTATTGGCTAGGATTTTGTTAAGGATTTTTGCATCTATACTCATGAGAAGTACTAAGAGTTTCTTTTGGTATTAGAGAATTGATGCCTTTGAGTTGTGGTGCTGAAGAAGAGTGTTGAGTGCACCAGGGACTGCTAGGAGAACAACAGGTTTGTCCTGGAGAGGGTGAAGCCAGAATATTCCCTGGAGTCAAGGATTCTGAAGCTTTGTCTAACATACTTTGGGCATGTTGCAAGGAGGGACATCATGTTTGGGAGAGTGGAGGGATGGCGCAGAGGATGATGACCCTCGATGAGATGGATCGATTCTGTGAGTGGAGTGGTGGGTATGAATGTATTTGAGACAGTGAGATTGGCACAGGATAGAACGGCATTTAGGACTCTTATACATAGGGTTGCTATGAGTCACAAACGACTCGATGGCACATAACAACAACAAATTAGGTTATGCTTGCTTTATAGAATGACTTTAGGGTGTTCCTTCCTTTTCAACTTTTTAAAAAATAGTTTAAGTAGAATTTGTGATAGTTACTGTCTAAATGTTTGGTATAATTCAGCTGTGAAACCACCTAGTCGCGGACTTTTCTTAATGAGGAAGTCTTTTTATGACATTTTCAATCTCTTGGTCTGTTCAAGTATTCTATCTATGTCCTTGTCAATCTGGATAGGTCATGAGTTTCAATGAATTTGTCCATTTTCTCTAGGTTTTTAAAATTAATCAGAGTTTACCTTTTCATAGTATTCTGATATTATTGATTTAATTTCCTCTGGTTCTGTTGTGATGTCATCTCTATAATTTCTTAACTGATTTATCTGTGTCTTCTCTTTTTTTTCTCATCTTTTGTTAACTTTACCAGTGGCTTGTCAATTTTATTGACTCTTTCGAAAAACCTGTTCCTGGTCTTACTAATGGTTTCAATTGTTTTCCTGTTTTCTATCTCATTGATTTGAGCTTCTATCCTGATAATTTATTTTCTTCTAAAGGCTGTAGGATTAGATTGCTGATCTTTTTCTAGTTGATGAAGGTGTTGAATTAGAGCATTGATTTTTCTTCTTTCTTCCTTTTTTATGTGTGTTTTGATATTAACTGCCCCCTGTATCCCAGAAGTTTTGGTATGTGCATTTTCTTTTTCTCAAGGTACTTTTTAAATTATATTCTTTATTTCTTTTATAACCCAATCATGTTCTAGTAGAAATTTATTTAGCTTCCACATGGATGATTTTGTAAACCTTATCCTCCTGTAGTTAATTTCTAATTTTATGGCATTGTGATCTGAGAATATACTTTGTTATTTCAATGTTTTTTAATTTGTTGAGGCTTGCTTTGTGTCCTAATATGTGATCAATTCTGGAGAATGTGCTTGAGAAGAAAGTAAATTGAATTTTAGTTAGGTGCAGTACCTTGAATACATCCACAAGATCTAGTTGGCTGATTGTACAGCTTAGGTCTTCTGCATATTTTCTGAGTTTCTTTTCGGTTGACTTATCCTTTGGGAAAGTGGTATGTTGAAATCTGCTACCACTGTGGTTGTTGTTGCTATGTGCCATCGAGTCATTTGCGACTCATAGCGACCCTAAGCACAACAGCCCTAAACCCTGCTCCATCCTGTGCCAATCACACTGCCTCCGACACACCCATCCCGATTACCCCAGTCACCGAATCAATCTATCTCATAGAGGGTCTTCCCCTCCTGCGCCGTCCCTCCATCCTCCCAAGCATGACATCCCTCTCCAAGGACCCGTCCCTCCTGGAAACATGCCCAAAGTAAGTCAGACGAAGTCCCAGAATCCTTGCCTCCAAGGAGTTGCTTAGTTTAATCCTCTCCAGGATGAATCTCTTTGTTTTCTTGGCAGTCCATGGTACATTCAGTACTCTTCTCCAGCACCACACCTCAAAGGCATCAACTCTCCTTCTGTCCTCCCTAGTCATTGTCCAACTCTCTGATGCATAACAAGCGATTGCAAAGACCATGGCCTATATCAGGCGCACCTTAGTCTCCAGAGAGACACCGTTGCTCCTAAGTACTTTAGAGAGGTCCCTAACAGCAGACTTTCCCATCACGATACGCTTTTTTATTTCCTTACTGCTGGTGCCAAGAGTGTTGACTGGAGCCGAGCAAACTGAAGCTGTGAACAATCTCAATCTCTTCGCCATCCATCCTGACGCTGCCAATTGGTCCAGTGGTGAGAATCTTTGTCTTCCTGACATTGAGCCTCAGTCCATACTGAAGGCTGCAGTCCTTGACCCTCCGCAGCAAGAGCATGAGGTCCTCCTCAGTTTCAGCAAGCAGGGTTGTGTCGTCTGCATAACACAGATTGTTAATAGATCTTCCACCAATCCTGATGCCACAATTCTCCTCATAGAGCCCAGCCTCCCGGAAAATCTGCTCATGTTGAAAAGGGATGGAGACAGGACACATCCCTGGAGTACACCCTTCCCAATTTTGAACCATGCAGTGTTACCCTGCTCTGTTCTGACTACTGCCTCCTGGTCCAAGTATAGGTTTCACATTAGCACTATCAAATGTTCTGGGATTCCCATTCTTCTCAGAGTCAGCCACAGTTTGTTATGATCCACACAGCCAAACGCCTTTTCACAATCAATGAAACACAGATAGGCATTCTCCTGGTATTCCCTGCTTTCAGCTAAGATCCATCTAACATCACCAACAATATCCCTAGTACCACAACCCCTTCTAAACCCAGCCTGGACTTCTGGCAATTCTCTGCAGAGAACTGCTTCTACCACTACTGTGGAGCTATATATTTCTTTCTTCAATTCTGTAACTGTTGTTTTATGTATTTTGCAGGTCTATCATTTGACACATAAGCGTTGAACAAGTTTTTGTGTTCTTGATCTATTGCTCCTTTAATCAGTACATAATGCCACTCCTTATCCTTTATAGTGGTATTTATTCTGAAGTCTATTTTATCAGAAATTAGTATTGCCACTCCTGCTTTTTTGAGGTTGTCATTTGCTTGGTATACTTTTTCCAGACTTTTCTGTCTGAGTTTTTTTTTTTATCCTTTCTTTAGATGTGCCTCTTGTAATCAACATATTGATGGACTTTGGGATTTTTTTTTAATCCATTCTGCTACTGTTTTTCTTCTTAATTGGTGCATTTAGACCATTCACATTAAGTGTGATTATTTTACTTTCTTTCATTTTGCTCTGTTTCTTTTCCTGTTGTTTTTGGTTACTATGGTCCATGCACTTTGCTTTGGCATCTCAGTGTGAAGGACTTCACTTAAAATTTCTTGTCATTTTGGTCTTGTTTTCACAGATTCATTCCTTAAGTTCCTTCTTTTCTGCAGATAATCTATTTCCTCCTTCATATTTGATGGAGAACTTTGTTGGGTATAGGATCCTTGGCCGGCAATTGTTTTCTTTCAACTTTCTGTATATGCCATCCCATTGTCTTCTAGCTCACATGGTTTCCATTGAGAAATCAGAACTCAGTCTAATTGTTTCCCCTTGTAGTTGACTCCTTGTTTTTCTCGTGCTGCTTCTATCGATTAATGAGGAGAATTTGATTATGATATGTCTTAAGGTTTTCTTTTTGTGTCTAGTCTATTTTCCATTCACTATGCTTCTTGAATGTGAATTACCCTGTTCTTCAAAATTCTCTCTGTTCCATCTCTTCAGTTCTACTTTGTTGTGCTACCAGTGTGTTTGGATATTTCTGCCATTTTTACCTTAATATTCTGGATTGCATTTTCATGCTTTTCTGTTTTTCTAGTGCTGTGTTGGCTGTTACCGTCTTTCTTGTGATGATTTTTTTACATTCTTGTACCTCTTTATCTATACTCTTAAATCTTTCTTCCATATTTTTCATTTTCTTCCATAGCTGTTCTAATTGTTCCTCATCAATATATTTTCTCTAAGGTATTTGCTTTCATAATTGTTTCTTCCATCTTTTGTACTGTCTTCCTTAGTTGTTCAAATTGTTCCTCACCAATGTATTTCTTCTGTACTGTTGTCTCTGGGGTATTTACTTTCTTAATTGCTTCTTCTACCATTTTCATCTTCTTCTGTAGCTCTTCAAGTAAGTCCATATCAATATATTTCTTCTGGTTCATGGGGTCTGCTTTTTTATGGTGTTTTTGTTTTTTGTTTGTTTGGGTTTTGTTTGTTTTGGTTTTTTTGTTTTTTTTTTTTTACCTGAAGAGGCTGATTGCTGCTTCTTCGGCATTATGTCTTTTCTTAGTAAATGTTAGGTCATTGTAACTAAATGGCAATGTTTTTATGAAGAACTAGTATATTTGTGCTCCTTTCTTACTAGACAGCAGTGTTTCCCCCTAAGTACCTGAATGAGAAATCAGGAATCCTTGGTTTTTGCCTACCAGAACTGGCTTTTCCTCCTCACTGGAGCTGCTACAGCTATCCCATTCCCTTCTACTTGAGCTTAAGGGATCCATGTGGTCTAGTGGAATAGCAGTGATCTTCCCAAAGTACTGTGGGTACAGCCACTTCCTCTCTCACTGCTGTCAGTCCTGTTTTATAACAGTGGCATTATGCAGTATCTGTCCTTTCATGACTGAGATATTTCACTCAGCATCATGTCCTCCAAGGTCACCCATGTTGTATAATATTTTATGAGTTCCTTGTTTTTCATTGCTGTATAGTATTACATTGTGTGAAAATATCATAGTGTTTCAATCCATTGATTTGTTGAGGAGCGCTTGGGCACTTGTGAATAGCACAACAATAAATGGGGTGTGCATATATCTGTTTGAGTGGCAGGTCTAGTCTCTTTAGTGTATATTTCTGGTAGTGGAAATGCTGGGTCGAATGGTATTTGTATTTCCAAATTTTTTTGAGAACGTGCCAGACCACCTTCCATATTTGCACCATTTTACGCTCCCACTAGCAGTGAATTAGGGTTTCCTTTTCTCTACAATCTCACCAGCATTTATTATCTGCTTCACTTTTCAATTTTGCTATTTTACTCGGGTGAGATGATATCTAATAGTTGTTTTTATTTGCATATCTCTGAGCTAAGTATTTTGAATATTGCTTCATGTATTTCCTTGCCATCTGAATGTCTTCTTTGGTGAACACAGTTGAAAATTCTGCAGACAGAATTCTTCAAGGTGCTGAAGAGCAACAATCTCATTTTGACAACTAAGATGCATCTGATTCAAGCTATAACATTTTCAATTACTTCCTATGCATCTGAGAGTTGGACATTTTCTAAGGATGACAGTGAAAGAATTATTGCCTTTGAGCCATAGTGTTGGTCAAGATTACTTAATGTTGCATGGACTGCCAAAAGAATAAATATGTGTGTCTTGGAGAAGGTGCAGCCAGGGTGCTCCTTGAAGGGAAAGATGATGAAACTCTGTATCACATACTTTGAGAATGTTGTTAGGAGAGGCCAGTCCTTCAAAAAAGACATCATGCTTGGAAAGGTGGAGGGTCATCAAAAGAGAAGAAAACCTTTAATAAGATGAACTGACACAGTGGCAAGAGCGACAAGCTTCAGTATGTGAGGGATGATGAGGGCGGAACTGAATAGAGCAGGGCTCAGATCTGCTATTCATAGGGTTACTATGAGTTGTGGTCAACTTGATGGCACTTAACAACAACAATATTAAAAGGTATGCATACTGAAGCCAAACTCTACAGGAATATTTTATTTTTCTGAATCTTGCAAGTTTCTGCCTTTTACTGAGTACAGTGTTATCATGTCTAGATCATACTCTATTCTTGGAAACTATGAGTTTTCCTTCTCTGACAGGCTTCTTCTATATCCTCTTTCATAGATGTATATCTCTGATTTATTTTGTCATATTTTCACTTGTTTAAACAATATCTCTTTTTACAATTAATTTTTGTTTAAAATAAAAAATAAAATATTATGTGATGGTATTTTTCATATTCTAAATTATTTACATAAATTTTCTGAATTAACTAACCAACTAAGTACACTACATATGTGAGGATATATTTTCTAAGGTTTTAAAAGGGAAGTGTTGTAGCCTTAAATTTTATTTTAAGAAATATAGACCATAAAATTGCTGTAAAGCTACTTTTTACAGTTACTTCTTGCAGAAGAAATAATCAAATGTTTCTCTTACATTGGAGAATAGAAATTATCAGCTAAGATTCAATTGCAGCAATCATTACTGAATAGGATGCAAAAGACAGAAATAGCATTACTTGCTGACATATCACAGGTGTAGCATGGGTTACTGACAGCTACAAGAATCACACTTCAACTTGAACAGAAAACAAACTTGCTATGAAAATCTCTGAAAAAAATAAATATATCTATACATGTAATCTTATTCACACAAATCTCTCCTCACGTTAAATTTTAACGTTACATCTAAATGATTATCAAATTTTGTGAAAACTTTAAATATAAATATAAACTATAAATGAATGTGTTCTTTTATGTTCAACAATGTACAGCTCCTGATTTACAACCAGTGTACCAATGTTTTGAGGGGTTTGTTTGTGAAACATAATGCATGTATCCATCATTCAATTAGCTTCACTGATTATTCTATCATAGGCATAATATTTTTTTAGCCTAAGAATTTTAACAAAAAAAAATGCATAAGCTAATAGAATGTAACTGCCTTCACTAAACACAATCTTGTTTTGAGACAGAAACCAAAGAGAATAGAAATACAATCAGGGTAAATGATGTAAAACTGTACAGGGCACATATAAAGGAGATAAGTAATGACAATTGCAAGAGATGGGAAGGACATTGTTAGGAAAGTTTCTTAAAGGAGATACCTGTAGGTTGAAGTGAATGAATAGGTGTCAGCTAGAGAAAAGCATTTAGTGGGGATGGTTCTGTGAGTATTTCAGATGGAAACACATACATAAGGAAAGACAGGAAGGAAAGAGAGTACAAGTATATGGTTAAATTCTAAGCTGTGTAGAGTTAAGTATGAAGAGCAAGTTAATACACTGCACTTCTGTTCTAAGATGTAAGAAGCAGTTGGCATTGTTTCCATACTATTATTTATAATCAGTTTGTTGTACTGTGGTGACTTGAGAGTTGTTGTAATGCTGAAAGCTATGCCACTGATATTTAAATATTCGCAGGGTCTCTCATTGTCATAGGTTTCAGTGAAGCCTTGTCTAAGTAGGAGAAAATGGGCCATTGGACACAGGGCTGTAAGCATCTTTCTGAAAGAGCCAGAGGGAATAAGAAAAGTACAGCTACTCACTGTCCCAGAAGAGAAAGCAGATAAAGAATCCATAGTCCAGCCCCATGATGCCTGTAGAGCCACACCTGCAGCAAGACTTTCTTTTATTCTTTGCTGACTCACAGACTCAAAGTTATGTACTGAGAATGGGATTCATTAGGGAAGTAAATGGGAAAATGGAGGAGGCAAAGAATATTACCCAATGCAAATCCAAGTTTTACCTAATCAGTCCCAAGACACAATTCCTCAATTAGTTCAGGCTCTAGTTTCAGTTCAGAAGTCAAATCCAAATCATTCAGCAAGATTGGCCACTTCTCCTTCAAACATTCAGCAAGAATAGTTAAACCTTATACTGTGGCCAGCACAAATACAAGAAGCCTCAGCTCAAACCATATCCTCATTTGTCCAGAGGAATGCCACAGTCCCTCCACCACCAGGGTCTCTCTCTCACTAGGGTCTTGCCACCACCAGCCTTGCCCCACACAAATCTTACTTGACTCAAGTCTTATTGCCACATGTGAGAAGCACTTTCTCTCACCCTAGTCCCACAGCTGATGCTGATTTGCAAGACCACGTTTCTATAGTTAAGGTAGCTAGAGACCAAAGTTGGCTAACTAATGGCGGGGGGGGGGGGGAAACAAACTCAACTTTTAGGCTAATATCACAAGCCTCCATACTAAGAATAAGAAAGAAGGTTGACCACTTTTAAACAATGTTGTTGTTATGTGCTGTCAAGTCACCTGGGACCTATATGACCCTATGTGCAGTAGCTCTGTACCCTGCGCTGTCCTGAGCCAATCTCACTAATTCCAATACACCAACCCCCATTGCCCCAGTTACTGTAACAATCCATCTCATATGGTATCTTCTTCCCCTACATTGTCCCTCCACCCTTCCAAGCATGATGTCCTTCTCCAAAGACTGGTTTCTCCTGGCCACATGCCCAAAGTGCGATGGAGCTTCAAAATTCTAGCCACCAAGGAGAAACTTGGTTTCACATTATCCAAGACAGACATATTAGTTTTTTTGGCAGTCCATGGTATGTTCAAGACACTTCTCCAGCACCTCACCCCGAAGGCATTTATTCTTCTTCTGTCATCCTTAGTCATTGTCCTGCTCCCTGAAGCATAACAAATAATTGTGAAGACCATGGCCTGGATTAGGTGTACCTTAGTCTCTAGACTTACATCGTTGCTTTTAATTCCTCAAAAAGCCTGTGAATAGCAGCCAAACATTATCTAATATAGTGTCAGAAGATGAGCCCCTAAGGTTAGAAGGCCCTCAAAAAATACTACCTCCTCAAAGCAGAATCTACCTTAACTACAAAAATGGAGTAAAGCTTTAAGCAATGAGAGAACTTCAATTGCTCATGTGACATGATTCAAAATGAGTAAAAATAGCTGCAAGTACTAATTAATATTTGGAACACAGAATGCATAAACTATGAATCCAGGAATTGTCAAATAGTAAAAATGGAATATAACACATACGATCACAAATGAAATATAAAAAATGAAATGTAACACATACTATCAATATACTAGGCATTAGTAAGCTGATGGGATGAGTACCTGTCATTTTGAATCAGACAACTGTATGGTCTACTATATAGGGTCTTTGTCTTTCTTCATGGATGATATTCTTTATTTCATCCGATAACTCATCTAGTCTTCAAAATTAGTGTGCAATGCTTCAAACCTGTTCATGAGATGATTTTTTTTCATGAGATGATTTTTAAATTCAAATAAGATAGACTCAAGGTTGTCTTGTGGGTCTTATTAATTTGTTTTCATTTTCTTTAGTTTAATTTTAAATTGCACATGAGTAGTTTATAGTCTGTTCCACAGTAAACAATTGGCCTAATTTCCACAACTGACATTCAGCTTCTCCAATGGTTCTTTCCAAAGATATAGTCAATCTGATTCCTGAGTAGTCCAACATGTGAAGTCCATGTGTACAGTGTTAGTTTTCTATAAAAATCTGTTATCACTGATTGCACAAATTTAATCATTTTATTTCCAGCCTCATTTCCGACACCAAGTCTGTAATTTCCAACTACTGGTCCTTCTTCCTTATTTCCAGCTTTGCATTCTAGGTATCAATTATTTCTCTTTTCATTTATAATAATTTTTTATTATTCTAATTGTGAATTTAACAAACATTTACGGAAAAGTTAGATTTTCAATAATTCATTGTTGAACATTTTTCTTCCTCCCCTCCTTTTCCCCTCCCGAGTTCACTTTTGTTTTTAATATTCATTCATTGTTGCACAATTTCTTCTCTTTTTCTTTCCCTGCCCCTCCTCTGCTTTAGTCCTCTTTACAATGTACCCCTTTTTCGGAACTGCTGTCATATATTAATTTTATTTTTCTTCTTTTTATTTTTTTAGTCTAGTGAGAGTTTATTGTATTTTATTTTTATTATGACATGGATATTCAAGATTCCTACAGCATAAGACCATATTAGAGAATAATTACAAAGCAAAGACATATCTTAAAATGACCCAGATAAAGAAATAAAATATTACCAGTTTCTAATTAGTCCCTCATGTGGCTTTTTTTTGGGGGGGGGTTCATTCATTCATTGTTACCCTGTTTTCTCTATCCTCCTCCCCAGTTCCTTCTTCTTCCCCCCCACTCCCAACTGTCTGTTTTAATTGTCCAGTTGCCACAGTGCTTGTCGAAGCCAGTTCTGAGTAATCTCCTTTGTCAGTGTGTCCTTTGCCATTCCCTATCTCTCCTCCCTGAGAGAGACTTCACC
>NW_006399752.1:7911108-7915879 GCF_000299155.1 Elephantulus edwardii
GTTTTGGTTTGTGTCAGTTTAGGTAGGTTGTGTTTTTCTAAGTATTTGTCCCATATATTCATTTTAGAGTAGACTGATAATGAGCGCTGTGTTGGAACAGATGAAGGGAAGAACTGGTTGTTTTTCTAAACTTTTTTATTAGAATTTTAAGGACAGTTTACAGGAAACAAGGATTTCCATTTATTCATTTTTGCACATTTTCCTCCCTACCCCCACTTCAGTTCACTTTTTTCTTTAAAAAATTCATTGATTGTTGTACATATTCCTCCCCTGTCCCCCCAGTCCACTTTGCTATGCAGATCTTATTCTGGAGAGTTGTCTTGAAAATAATGCTTAATCATATATTCCTTTTAAACAGTGGAAAGAATAGTTTTAAAGGGACAAATTATTATTATTAATGAATGCTCATTGTATGATCAATTTGAGACTGCAAAAATTGGTAGAAATCTTACATTTCTTTCTTCTTTTAAGTTGTTTGTATATATATTTGAATGATAGTTGTATTAACAGGTCTTCATTGTGTACATACAGATAATATCCTGTCATTCATAATATTGTATTTCAGGATGGATCTAAAAATGATCCTTTCTTTCCTACTGTGAATGCAACCCCATTTTCCCTCATTTTTCAATTCTAGTATGGTATCATATGACTGTCTGATTCAAAGTAGACAATGTGAATCCATCTTAGCTCAGTAATGCTAGTTTCACTTTATATTTTTTTTACAATGTCCAATTTTCCTACATTAACACTTTGTATGGTCCAAATCCCAAGTATTAGTAGATCTTTGTGACTGTTCCTCCTCATTTTTTTTCATGACCTCTAATATGAGGCCTCAGCATCCAGTGCTATATATCTAATTATCTAACTGTGCCCTATTGTTCACAGGGTATTTGAAGGCATGTTATTTCAGAATTGGATATTCAATCCATTTTGCTGGTCCATATTACTCTGTAGGTTCCACTTTGGTACTTTATCTGACAAACAAGTGCTCTACACACAAGAGCAGACAATAGAAAATCAAACAAACATATATGTATCTAAGCTAGTAAGAGCAACAATATGCAAAACATTCCTCTATACAAGAAACTTACAGAAAAGTGATTATACTCCTATTAGCAAACCATAAGTAAGCACAGCACGGTATGACTCCACATCAAGGCAACAGCACAAGGTCTGGAAGGCCCAGAGGTTCCTATGTCTTTGGTGCATTGATCTCCCAAGGTGAAGTAGGTCTGTCATATCATCCAAGAAGAAAACAAAAGGACATTACAAAGCCAGAATAGAGATAAAAGACCAAAATTATAACCGAAGAGACATTGAAAAGTGAAAAAAAAATAATAAAAATGGGAAGACATAACAAAGTTAAAGAGTTTACCAGAAGGATAGCTTGTGAAGATAAAGCAAAGTATTATAACATAATGTGCAAAGAGATAGAGTCAGAAAATCAAAAGAGAAGAATTTATTTGGCATTTCTCAGGTTAAGGGAACTGAAGATAAAATTCAAGCCTTGAGTTTTAAGATTGAAAGATGCTATGGACAAAATCTTGAACGATCTAGGACATCAAAAGAAGATGGAAGGAATACAGAGTCACTGTACCAAAAAGAATTGGCTGCAATGGAACCATTTCAGGAAGAAACATGTGATTAAGAACCAATAGTAACAAAGAAAGAAATCCAAGCTGCTCTGAAGGAATTGGCAAAAAATAAGGCCCTAGGAATTGATGTAATACCAACTGACATATTTCAACAAACAGATGCAGTCCTGGACATGCTCACCAGATTGTCCCAAGAAATCCATACTTATTTCCATTTTCAAGAAAGGTATTTCATCAGAACGTGGAAACTATCAAACAGTATCATTATTAGCACATTCAAACAAAATATTGACAGAAATACTCGTTGGCTTGAGAAGAGGCCAAGGAATTAGGTACATACATCATTGCTGATGTCAGAAGGGTGTTTCCTGAAAGCAGTGAATATCAGAGGATGACTGTGTTTTATCAACTATGCAATGACATTTGACTGTGTGGATCATAGCACATTTTAGTTAACATTGAGAAGAATGAGAATCCCGACCTGATTAGTAGGAATCACCTACGAATTGAAGATGGAATTGCCTACCTGATTGTGCTCATGCAAAACCTATACATAGACCAAGAGCTAAACCTTTTCAAGCTATATGCGGAAAAGATCATTCCAGAAGCTTGACTTTATAAAGAAAAAATGTGGCTGTAGGATTAGAGGAAGAGTCATCAACAACTTTCACAGGACATAACTTTGCTCACCAAAAGTGAGGAGGACTTGAAGAACTTGCTGCAGAAGATCAAGGACTACAGCCTTCAATATGGATTACATCTAAACATTAAGAAAACAAAAATTCTCATCTCTCAGTCAGTAGATGCCATCACAATAGATGTAGAAAGGACTGAAGTTGTTAACTATCTCATCTTACTTGGATCCATAGTCCCTTGACACCAGAAGCCAAGAAATCAAAAGACAGGTTTCACTGGGAAAGTATGCTGTCAAGGATGTCTCCAGAATGCCAAAGATAAGAATTCAGTCTAAAAGATAATGTGTGCCTGATCTAAGTCATGGTCTTCTCAATTGTTTGCTATGCATTTGAAAGCTGGGCAATGACTATGGAGGACTAAAAAAAAACTGATGCCTTTGAATTGTGGTGCTAGAGAACAGTTTCAGAAATCCCACAAACTGCCAAGAGCACAAACAAGTCTGTCCTGGAGAAAGTGAAACTACGGTGATCCTTGGAGGCACTGATGGGGAAACTCCATCTTACATGCTTTGGGCATCTTGTAGGAGGGTCCTGTCTTTGGAAAAGGACATCATGCTTGGAAGGGTACAATATTAATGCAAGAGAGTAAGGCCCTAGTCAAGATGAACTTATACAGTGATTGTGGCAGTGGATCAGGTGTGTCAGAGAGAGGTTGGCTCGGGACAGGGCAAAGTTCAGAGCCATTGTTCATAAGGTCATTACGAGTTGTAGTCAACTTGACAGCGCATAACAACAATAACTATTCCGAGAATAGGGAGCTCTAGTGACAGTAGGAAGGAATTTTTCTGTCAATAAAAAGCCATGTAGTTAAAAAAAATAAAAAAAAAAAGTCATGCAGTTCAAATTCATCAGCTGCTCTGGGAAATCTAACTCCCAATTTACAGCTTTTGAAAACCCACTGGAGAGTCTGTTCTGAGTCTTTTCTGATTCAAAGGCATAGCCCAACAAACACCACATGCAGGGAATGACAAATTGAAGGGGAATTGTGTCGTATTCATTATTTAAAAGAACATTTCAACATCTATTCTGAAATACAATACAGTCAAGTGATAGAATTAAATGTACATTCATGTAAGGAGGCTCTCTCAATAAGACTATTATTCAAATATATGTTAACTACTAATGCTGAAAGAAGCCTAGTAGGTAAGGAGCTGCACTGCCAATCCAAAGGCAAGTGACTCTAATCCACCAGCTGCTTTTCTTTTTTTGAGAAAAATGTGCAATCTCCTCCCATTATACAGTTCTGACTCAATAACACGTAACAATAAAAACCCAAAATGAATTGAAAATCTCTATTAGCTGATATCAATTCTTTCTGCAAATGAAGTCAATATGATTCCTGTGTAGTACATGAGATATCTAGACACCATTTGTTGTTTTTCTAAAAAAGGTGTTTGCAATGGATAAATTACTGATTGTGTAAAATTTAATCTCCAGCCTTATTTCTGTCACCTAGGCCTTATTTTCCAAATACTAGTACTTCCTCTTTGTTTCCAACTTTCACATTAAGTCACAAATTATTATTAATGCATCTTAATTGCAAGTTCAATTAATTTCAAACTGTAAAAGTTGGTAGAAATCCTCAATTTATTCATCTTTGCTTTTAGTGGTTGGTGCATATATTTGAATAATAGATCTTTTAACAGGTCATCCTTTAATGTAATTGCACTTCAGAATAGATATTGAAATGCCTTTTTTTTTTCCTATGAATGTTACACGATACCTCTTCAATTTGTCATTCCAGGCATTATATATCATTTGATTGTCTGATTCAAAGGAACCAACACCAGACCACCTCAGCTCAATGATGCTTAAGACATCAATCTTTATATATTCCATTTCATTTCTGACAACTTCTAATTTTCCTAGATTCATACTTTATGCATTTCATGTTCCAATTATTAATGGATCATTGCAGCTATTTCTCCTAATTTTTTAGTGGCTTCAAAGCTTACAAGCTCATTTTCTAGCACTATAACTAATAATGTTTCTCTGCTAAACATAAAGTTTTCAAAGGCCTGTTATTTCAGAAGTGGCTAGCCAGTATTGCTTCTAAAAGATGCTTACTTGTCCCTTATTGACTAGGCAATCAACTGTATAGATCATAATAAAGAATAACATTGAGAAGAATGGGAATCTCAGAATAGTTAATTGTGCTTATGTGGAACATATATATACCAAAAAAGCACTCAAACAGAACAATGGAATACTGCATATTTTAAAAGAAAGAAAGCATGCATCAATGTTGCATCCTTTCTCCATACTTATTCAATCTGTATGCTGAGCAAATAATTTGAAAAGTTGGACTATACGAAAAAGAATGTGGTATCAAGATTATGATGGGACTCACCAACAATATACAGATGACAACCTTGCTTGCGGAAAGTGAAGTTGGCTTGAAGTACTTACTGAAGAATATCAAAGACTATACAGACTTCTGTATGGATTACACTTTGGGATATAAAAAACCATATATAA
>NW_006399752.1:7916778-7917353 GCF_000299155.1 Elephantulus edwardii
GAGTAGAGGTTCTAATAGTGGCACAAATCAAGTTACAGAGGGAAGGTGGTTCTTACAATAAAAGGCCTATAGATTAGCACTTTGTCTATTATAGTATAGAGGTTAGGAATCACAAGATGTAGAAGCTCAGCTATGTCATTTATGGTTCTTAAGTCTTGGAGGAAATTCCATCTACCACTGGGTTGTTTTACAACTCGGAAGTTCGCATGCAAAGTAGAGGTGAAGTAAGGAACTGCTTATGAGGTTTTCCACCCCTTCCAACAACTAAGAAATAGTGAGAAGAGTTGGGACCTCAGAAGGCTTTTAGGACCAATTAGTAGGCTCTGTGTCCGGGAGAAAATGAATATACTTACCAGTAATGTTACTGCTCACCCACGGCTGTTCTGGGAGGGTCTAAATCATTGAAGCAACCTCCTTTGTTTCCAGCTGGGAGAT
Source organism: Elephantulus edwardii (assembly GCF_000299155.1). NCBI lineage: Eukaryota > Metazoa > Chordata > Mammalia > Macroscelidea > Macroscelididae > Elephantulus > Elephantulus edwardii. Next base: position 7,917,214 of record NW_006399752.1, read on the forward strand.
GGGGCCTGTCAGTCCTGTTTGCCATGAGGACGTGATGTGGGCCACCTTGGCCAGGTGTCCTTCAGAGCCACACTTAAAGCAAGTGAGTGGGAGCTTGCCTATCTGTGGCTCTCATCTGTGACACTGTCTACTGAAGTGGC
>NW_006399752.1:7924155-7927934 GCF_000299155.1 Elephantulus edwardii
GTACATATATCTATGTAATTATATATGTAAAATACACAAAATTATATATATAGCATGTATAATGATATTATTACAATTGAACTGATAGATGGAGAAAAGATTGAACTTGTCAGTGATTTCATTTCACTTCTAGCTACAAATCAACACTCAGGAAAGCAGCAGTTAAGAAATTAAAAGATGTAATGTAGTTGAGAAAATCTGCTGTCAAAGACCTCTTTAAAGTGCTAACAAATAAGTATATCAGTTTAAGACTAAGAAGTACCTGATCCAAACAATGGTATCTTCAACTGTTTCACTTGCCTGTGAAGGTTGCATATTGAAGACCAAAGCATTGATGCCTTTGAATTTTGGTGCTAGCAAAGAATATTAAATTTGCCATGGACTTTGAAAAGAATAAACAAATCTGAGTTTAAAGAAAATGTAACCAGAGTATTTTTTAGAAGTCAAAAATTGTGATAAAATAGAACACGATCTTGTTTATTTGCCCCTAATATCTTTACTTAAAAATTATAGAAATCCTTGCCATTTTAAAATTGATAAATAAAAATATTTGAGTACAGAATATGCATAGAAATACTACAAGAGATAAATTGTAAAAGAGTACGGGGAAAACAAATAGGAGATTATAATCATGGACCAGAAAAACCATGTCATTAAGCAGATAAAAATAGTTACACAAACAAAAAAAATTAGCTTATAGGAGGTAAAATGGAAAGCAAAGATCCTGTAATTCAGGACACAGAAGAGGAAATATGAATTGTGAAAAACAAAGAACTCTCTGTTAGAACATGATTGGGTTCTAAAAGAAATAAACAATGAAATAAAAAAAAGTTCCTTGAAACAAATGAAAATGAAAATACAACATACCAAAACCTCTGCAATGCAGCTAAGGTAGTCCTCGAGGGGCAGTTCACAGCAATAGGTACACACATTAAAAAAAGAAAGAAAGAAAAAAAAGATCAATCCTGTAATTCAACACCTTTGTCAACTAGAAAAAGAGGAACAATCTAATTTTACAGCCTCTGCAAGAAAAGAAATTATAAGGACAAGAGCTGATATCAATGAGATATAGAACAGAAACAAAAATATTGAAATCCTCAATAAGACCAGAAGCTGATTTTTTTAAGGATCAATAAAATTGACAAACCACTGGCAAAGATACTAAAAGAAAACAAGAGAAGACTCATATGACTTAATTAAGAAATGACAGGTGACATCACAATAGTACAAGATGAAATTAAATCGATAATACTGGAATATTATGAAAACACTCCTGGTACCAGCAGCCAGGAAATCAAGACATTAATTGCTTTGGGAAAGTCAGCTGTCAGAGAGACCCCTCTAGAGTATTGAAGAGCAATGACTTCAGGCTGGAGACTAAGGTGTGCCTTATCCAGGCCATAGTCTTCACAATTGCATGCTATGCATTGGAGAGCTGGACAGTAACTAGGGTTGATAGGAAGAGAATTGATGCCTTGGAGCTGTGGTGCTGGAGATGAGTAATGAATATACCATGGACTACAAGAATAAAGATGTTTGCCCTAGATAGGGTGAAACCTGGCTGTTTCTTAAATCAAGGATTTTGAAGCTTAATCTGACATACTTTGGGCATGATGCAAGGGGGGACCAGCACTTGGAGAGGAACATCATGTTTGGAAGAGTGGAGGGACAGTGCAGGAGAGGAAGAACCTCAATGAAATAGAACGATTCAGTGATTGGGGTAATGGGAGTGGGTGTTTCAGAGACAGTGAAGTTGGCAGAAGATAAAGGAGAATGTAGGGTGCTTGCTTACAGGGTCACTACGAGTTGCAAGTGACTCTATGGCACATAACAACAACAATATAGCAACCCTATGTATAACAGCCCTAAACTCTGCTCTGTCCTTTGCCAATTGCACTGTCTCCGACACGCCCTTCCCGATTACCCCAGTCACTGAATCAATCCACCTCATAGAGGACCTTCCTCTCCTGCACTGTCCCTCCACATTCCAAAGCATGATGTCCCTCTCCAAGGACCTGTCCCTCCTTACAACATGTCCAGAGTATGTTAGACGAAGCCTCAGAAGCCTTGCCTCCAAGGAGTTGCCTGGTTTAACCCTCTCCAGGATGAATCTGTTTGTTTTCCTAGCAGTCCATGGTACCCTCAACACTCTTCTCCAGCACAACAGCTCAAAGGTATCAATTCTCCTTCTATCCTCCCTAGTCATTGTCCAACTCTCTGATGCATAACAGGCGATTGCAAAGACCATGGCCTGTATCAGACGCACCTTACTCTCCAGAGAGACACCATTGCTCTTCAGTACTTTGGAAAGGTCCCTAACAACAGATTTTCCCATCACAATAGGCCTTTTAATTTCTTGGCTGCTGGTACCAAGAGTGTTGATTGTAGAGTCAAGCAAACTAACTGAAGCTGTCAACAATCTCAGTCTCTTCATCATCTATCATGATGCTGCCAATAGGCCTAGTGGGGAGAATTTCTGTTTTATTGAGTTTGAGCTTCAGTCAATACTGAAGGCTGCAGTCCTTGACCTTCTGCAGCAAGCACTTCAGGTCCTCCTCAGTTTCAGCAAGCAGGACTGTGCTATCTGCATAACGCAGATTGTTGATAGATCTTCCACCAATCCTGACCCCACATTTCTCCTCATAGAGCCCAGCCTCCCAGATAATCTGTTCTACATACAGGTTTAAAAGGTATGGAGACAGGACACGTCCCTGGCATACGTGTTTCCTTGCTCTGTTCTGACGACTGCCTCTTGGTCCAAGTATAGGTTTTGCATTAGCACGATCACGTATTCTGGGATTCCCATTCTTCTCAGAGTCAGCCACAGTTTGTCATGATCCACACAGTCAAAAGCCTTTGCATAATCAATGAAACACAGATACACATTCCTCTGGTATTCCCTGCTTTCAGCTAAGATCCGTCTAACATTAGCTACAGTATCCCTAGCACCACGACCCTTTCTAAACCCAGCCTGGACTTCCAGCAGTTCTCTGTTGATGTGTTCTTTCAGTCGTTTTTGGATAATCTTCAATAGAATCTTGCTTACATGTGAAATCAATGATATTGTTCTATAGTTTCCACACTCTGTTGAGTCACCCTTCTTTGGGATGGGAACAAATATAGATCTCTTCCAGTCAACAACATACTCGAATAAATTAAAAAAACTAGAGGAAATGGACAAATTCCTTGAAACTCATTCCCTACCCAGATTGACCTACACAGATGTCGAACCCTTGAACAGACCCATTACAAAAGAAAAAATTGAAAATTTCGTAAAAAGACTTCTCCATAAGGAAAGTTCAGGACCAGATGACTCTACAGCTGAATTCCACTGGACATTCAGAAAAAATCTATCACCAATTTTACTTACTGGAATACAAGGGAATTTCCTCAAATAGTGAAAAGTATATATACAAAACCAAAAGCCAGTATCATTCTCAATGGAGAAAGACTAAACAAACGCATTTTCCTTGTGAACAGGGACTAGGCAAGGATGTCCACTGTCACCACTTCTATTCAATATTATATTGTAAGTGCTTGCTGAGGCAATATGACAAGAGAAACAAATAAAAAGCATCAGGAAAGGCAAAGAGATGAGCCTATGGTGATGAAAGAAGAAGTTCAGGCTCCTTTGAAGGACATGGAAAAAATAAGGCTCCAGGAATAGATGGTATACCAATTGACATATTTCAGCTAACAGATGCTGCCCTGGACGTGCTCACCAAGTTGTGCCAAGAAATCTGGAGAACGACCACTTGGCCAACTGACTGGAAGAGATC
>NW_006399752.1:7929100-7932586 GCF_000299155.1 Elephantulus edwardii
TGACTGGGATAATTGGGATGGGAGTGTCAGAGACAGTGCGATTGGCACAGGACAGAGCGGAGTTTAGGGCTGTTGTACATAGGGTCGCTATGAGTCGCAGAGGACTCGACGGCACATAACAACAACAACATGATGGTGTACACAGAAATCCCAAAGGACTCAATAAAAAACAACTGTTAGAGTTAGTAGTCCATTTTAGTAGAGTGGCAAGGTATAAGATAAATATCCAAAAATCAGTAGGATTATTCTACACCAAAAAATAGTTCCGAGAAGGAAATCAAGAAAGCAGTATTAGTTACAACAGCTAGCCACAAATTGAGATCCTTGAGAGTGAACCTAATTACAGACACAAAAGACCTGTACAATGAAAACTACAGAACATTTCTCCAAGACACAATAAAAGATTTTTAAAAATGGGGAAATGTGCCCTCTTCATGGGTAGGAAGACTCAATATTGTAAAAATTACAATCCTACCAAAAGCAATCTACATGTTCAATGCAATCCCAAGTACAGATACCAAATTCATTTATCAAGACGATTGAAAGGGAAATTGTGAAGTTTATTTGGAGAGTAAAGAGACCTGAATAAGTAAAGCACTTATCAAAAACAAAAATGAAGTGGGAGACACAGTGGTACTAAATAAAACAGCATTCTACAGGTACAATGACAGGCACACAGACCGATGGAACAGAACTAAGAACCCAGAAATGGAGCCAGCTATCTATGATCAAATTATATTTGACAAGGAAATAAAACTTACCAAATGGGGAAATTACAACCTCTTCAAAAAATGGTGCTGGCAAAATTGGACTGCTTCTTGTAGAAAGCCGAAACAAGATCCATATCTCCCACTATACATAAAAATCAACTCAAGATGGATCAGAGACCTGTGGCTAAAACCCAAAAAAGTTCCTAAGAAACAAATTGTCATCAAGCTTAGAAGGCTTAGTCTATAGGTATAAAGAGACTATCAAATACAGCTAGAAATGCTCAGTCTGGAGAGGATAAAATTGATGAATGGAACTTTTAAAAAACTTCCATCAATTCATCATTGCAATTTTCTCTCTGCCCACCCCTCCCATCCAATTCACTTTTCTTTTTGAAAAGTAAAAAAAAAAATTAAAAAAATAATTCTTTCATTGTTGTTCAATCTCTCCCCTCAAGTCCACTCCACCATGCTACTCTTGTTTGGAACTCCTGTCACAACAATATCTAATCATATATTTGTTTTAAACAGTTCTCTCCCTCATCTGTTTCAATGCAGTATACATTATTTATCCCATCTTTCTCAGTCTCCCTCCAACTCCTATGTTAGTCCTCTTTTATAACAGTGGCATTATGCCGGATTTGTCTTTTTGTGACTGAGATATTTAACTCACCATAATGGACATTTTAAAGATTAAATCCCTGTGCACATCAAAAACCTTTTCAAGCAGAGTGAAATGAAAATGTACTGATTGAGAAAAAAATATTTGCCAATACCATTTCAGACAAGGGTCTCATATCAGCTGTTTACAGAATCCTGCAGGGTCTGCATAAGAAAAAGATTGATAGCACAATTACAAAATGGGCAAAAGACATGAAAAGAATTTTCACAGAGGAAGATATTTGGATGGCTAACAGACCCATGAGGAAATGCTAAAAATCACTGGCAATAAGAGATGCAAATCAAAACCACAATGAGATATTATCTCACTCCAGTATCAGTGGCAAAGTTTAACAGAACAGCAAGTAATAAATGTTGGAGAGGATGTGGCAAGATAGGAACTCTTACACACTATTGGTGGGATTGTACAATGGTACAACCACTCTGAAAGGCAGTTTGGCATTTCCTCAGAAAGCTGAACATAGAAATTCCATATGTCCCAGCTATGCCACTGCTTGGAATATACCCAGAAAGAATGAGAACTGAGGCACCATCGGAGACTTGTATACTTGTTCATAGGAGTGTTCTTCATTATCGCAAGAACATGGGAATAGCCCAAATGTCCAGACACAGTAGAATGGATTGAGAAACTATGGTACATTCACACAATGGAATACTATGCAACATGCAGGAACAATGATTTTGTAAATCACTACCTAATTTGGGAGAGACTGGAAAGGATCATGCTGCTTTAACAACTTAGTCCCATAAGGGCAAATACTATATGTATCCATTTTTGTAAAATTACTATGAGGATCAAGGTGTGTGTGGGGGGAAGCAGAGGAGTGAGGATGGGCAAGGGGTAGACAGTGGTCAATTACAGCCTTACATAATCTGATGGATGGGGTGGTGGTGAAGAAAATGAGAAAGAAAGATCCAGTGTGAAAAACAATGGATAAGAACTTTTTCAATAAACCGGTACTAAAACAAATTTTTCAATGTATATAAAAGAGTTTATGAAACACAATGAGAATGAAAGAATGTGTGAAGCACAATGTAACATCATGAAACTCAATGTATAAAAAAAAAATTCAATAAAAAAGTAAAAAAAAAAATAAATCCCAAAATGGCGAGAAGAGGACACTGACAGAGAACTGCCAGAAGTTCAAGCTAGTTTAGAAGAGGCCATGACACCAGGAATAAAATTACTAATGTCAAATGGATCCTGAATTGAAAGCAAAGAAAACCAGAAGAATGTCCATTTGTGTTCTATAGACTATGCAAAGACATCTGTCTGTATAGAGTATAACAAATTATACTAACATTGAGAATAAGGGAATTCCAGAACACTTAATTGAGTTCATGTAAATCCTACACTTAGACCAAGAAGCTATTGTCTGAAAAGGGGAGGGGAACATTGCAGTTTAAAATGAGGAAATGTGTACGTTAGGGCTGTATGCATTCTCCATATGTAATCAATCTGCAGCCAAGCACATCATTTGAGAAGGTGGCCTCTATGATGAAGAATGTGTTATCAAGATTGGAGAAAACTCATCAACCACTGGCTCTACACAGAAAATGCAGTAACTTTGGTTACTAAAAGAGAAAAGGAGTTGGAATATTTACTGCAAAGAATCAAATATACAATGCATCACAGCTACAACAAGGCAAAAAATCCACAGCACTGGATCGATAGGCAGCATCATGACAGATATAGAAAAGGTTGAAATTGTCAACAATTTCATCTTACTCGAATCCAGAATGAACACCCCTGATACTAGCAGTCAGGAGTTTAGGAGTTGTATTGCATTGGGAAAGTCCACTGTCAGGGATCATTCCAAATTACTGAAAAGTAAGGTTTAAAATCTACGGAGTGCCTGATTCAGGTCATGGTCTTTTCAATCACTTGATATGCTTTGGAGCGGTGGACAATGATAAAGAATGGTAGAAGAAAAATTGATGTCTTTGAGTTGTGTGTGGTGTTGGAGAAGAACACTGAATATCTCATGAACTGTCAAAAGAAAAAACAATGATGTGTCTTGGAAAAAGTGAAGCCAGGATGCTTCTTATAAGCAAGGATGACAAAATTTTTTTTTCTTTTTTTTTCTATAATTATATT
>NW_006399752.1:7932972-7935482 GCF_000299155.1 Elephantulus edwardii
AAGATGTATCATGGGGGTGTTGCAACCTAGAAGACACAAATTTGACTAACAAGTTATAAGTACATGAAGGATGACAAAATTTCATCTCATATATTTGGGCGTATTGTTAGAAGAGGCTTAGAAAAACATATTGTGCTTGGAAAGATGGAGGGTCAGCAAAAGAGAGGAAAACCCTCAAGAAGACGGAACGACACAGAGATGATGAGTATGGTACAGGATAGGACATGGTTCAGCTCTCTTGTTCATTGGGTCACTATGAGTCATACTTGACTCAACAACAAGCTAATAAAATCAGAGAAGTCTTTACTATCTGAGAATTAAAAATACACTGCTGATAATACTGAGCTCAAAATAGGAATTTTAAAGACAACAATGTTCTTTATAAAAGCAATGAAAGAGATTTTTCATAATAAACTTAAAGAAAATAAAAATTATTCATCAGAGAAAATTAATTGCTTGAAATTACTTTTTTATTTCTTTCCAATTTCTTCATTATGAAAATAAAATAATGAATAATAAAGGAGGCATATATTCATATTAAAAGTTTAAATTGTATAAAAGAATTATTTTTAAAAATGAATAAATTAGTTATTGAAAAAATTATAGAGTAAAACAAAGCAGATTACATATCAAAGTAACTGCCACTGGCTTAAAACCACTCTTTACTGAAATATTAAAATAATATATGAAAAGAGAAAAATGTTTACTCGTTTGTTTAGTTTGGACCATAAAACTAAATACATCTATTTTCTACTTTAACATTTGGACCCACAATGTACAATATGTGGATACTAGCCTTATGGATCAGGATTGGAGGGACACTCACCAATAACATATGTTATGTAGATGACACAACCTTGCTTGCTGAAACTGAAGAGGACCTGAAGTTCTTGCTGCAGAAGGTCAAGGATTGTAGTCTTCAATATGGATTAAAGCTCAACATTAAGAAAACCACTGGGCCAATTGGCAACGCCATGATAAATGGAGAAGAGATTGAAGTTATTAAAAAATTCAGCTTGCTTGACTATATTTTCAACACTCTTTGCACCAGCAGTCAGGAAATCAAAAGACAAATTGCACTGGGAAAATCTGCTGTCACATACCTCTCCAGAGTACCGAAAAGCAACTGTATCAGTTTAGAGACTAAGGTGTGCCTAATCCAAGCCATGATCTTCACAATTATTTGCTATGCATTGTTGTTGCTGTTGTTAAGTGCCATGGTGTTGTAGATGACCTATAGAGACCCTAGGAACAAAAGTATTGAACACAAAACTTTTCATCTTTTCTCCAAGTTCATAGAGTTTCTGGAGACAAGCTTTTTTGTAAGTGGATGCTACCCCTCTTTCCAAGTCTGTTTTATCTGGAAGATCCACAATATCCAGACTCAAGGGCCGCAGGCCTAACGGCCCAAAAGTCTTTTAAAAATGAGGCCAAATCCAATCAGTCCACACCCTAATGTGAGCAACAGCCATACCCTAGTCTCCAGCATTCCGCTCATCTTTCAAGCCTGGTAATAGCCCCTGCTATGCATTAGGGATCTGAATAATGACCAAGAATGACAGAAGAATTAATGTCTTTGAGTAATGGTGCTATAGAACATATCACGGGCTGCCAAGAAAACAAATAAGTCTGTCTTGGAGAGGGTCAAACCAAGTCTCTCCTTGGAGGCTAGGATTTTGAAGCTCTGTCTCACATACTTCGAGCACATGGCCAGGATAGATCAGTCCTTGGAGGAGGACATGCTCTGAAGGGTGGAGGGATAGCATAGGAGAGGAGGATCCTGGATGAGATAGAATCAGTCTGACTGTTGTTGTTGTTTTGTTGTATACCATAGAGTCAGAAACACCTATAACTGACCTCCAGCGGGTTTTCAGAGGTAGTTAATTACATGGGAGGAGATTGTCCGTCTTTTTTCTACTGAGTGCTGGTGACCTTGAACCACACTTCTTACCACTAGGTAGGGCTCCCAGATTAAGACAGGCTTGGAAGTAGGATTGGCATCCACTTTGTAAACAACATGCCTTTGGAAACTCTATGAACATTAGAAAAATAATGATAGTTACAAAACAGGATTCTGATCATTTGTTCATAGAGTTGCAATGAGTCATGCTCGGCTCGACAGCACTTTAACAACAACAACAATATATTAATATAACGTAATTATCTAATTTCTTATTGTATGTAACATTTGTTAACATAATGTATAATGAGTATATTCTATATGTTTAATAATATTGACATGTATTAATATATAAAAAAATATATATGTTCTTTTTAACTCATTTATGAGGTCAGTAAATCTTAAATTTATTTTCATTAACTTCCTTGAGATGCAAAATGTATTACAAATGCAATTATCAGCATAGAGGGATAATTTTACCTCCTCGTTGCCTATTTGGATACCTTTTATTCCCTTCATGATAGTATACTTAGAAAACCCTAAAGACTCAGCAAGAAAACTATTGGACATAGTTGACCAATTCAGCAAAGTAGCAGGATACAAGATCAAC
>NW_006399752.1:7949956-7953437 GCF_000299155.1 Elephantulus edwardii
AAAAAAATGCAATTATCATTTTATCCAAGTAGTCAATTAGTATAAAATACTAAATAGTAGAAGCATGTGCATTTTCTATTCATTATTTGCATGTTAAATATTTGCTTTCTCTCTCCATATACATATATCCTGCCTGAAATAAATGTATATTTTCATAATCATCTACTTCTATAGTAAAAAAAAAATCTGGTTGTCATGGAAATTACTGGTTTACTGATTTAAATTGAGCAAAGGGGAATAAACCTATGTAGAAAGAAAATTGTTATCTTGATATTTTAATTTCAAGGTAATAACTTGGGAATTTTTGGTCTACTAATCATCTTGTGTAGCTTAACCTTATCTCTAATTTCTGAGAAAATTATTAAAAACAACAGTCTTTTTTCATAGACAAAAGAATGTCAGTGAAGAATTAGGAAACAGTCTTTTCTAAGTTTATACTGACCCCTATAGGTTATCATATCCCAAACTATTTCTACTTTAATCTCACTGAACATATGATGACACACTTAAACATTTTTACATTTATAATTTAATTCTTTTAATTTTAAGATCATAAGATCTTATTATATGCCCTATCTAGCCTTGTAGTTATTGCTAGTTACCATCAAGTCAAGTACGACATAATGACCCTATGAGCAAAAGATCTGAACCCTTTCTATCTAGTGCCATCCTCACACATCCCGACACACAAGAACCAATTGCAGCAGTCACCATGTTAATCCACCTAGTTAAGAGTCTTCATCTCCTTCACCAATACTCCACCCTTCTCACCATCATGTCTTTCTCCAAGGAACAGCCCTTTATAGCGACAAGCTAAAAATGTGAGGTGAAGCCTAATCATTCTTGCCTCAAAATAGCACTTTGGCTGTACCTTTTCCAAGACATATCTGTTCATTCTTCTGGCCATCCATGAAATGTTCAGTGCTCTTCTCTAATACCACAGCTCGAAGGTATCATTTCCCCCCCCCCCGTTATCCTTATTTATTGTTCAGCTCTCAGATGCATACCAAGTAATCAAAAAGACCAGAATCAGGTGAACCTTAGTCCTCAAACAGACATCATTACTCCTCAACAATTTGGAGAAGTCCCTAACTACAGATTTTCCTAGTGCAATGTGTCTCCTCATTTCCTGAGTGCTGGTGCCAAGGGTGTTAATTGTGGGTCCAAGCAAGATGAAGCTATTGATAGTTTCAATCTCCTCTCCATCCACCGTGATGCTGCCTATCAGTCCAGTAATAAGAATCTTTGTCTTCTTGAAATTCAGACATAATTTTTTAAATTTATTATTAATGTCAATGAAAATTTACAGAAACTTTGGATTTCCATTCATTCATTGTTGCCCTTTTCTCCCCTCCCAACCCTCCCTCTTAGTACACTACCCTCTTGGAAAAGTAAAATTCTTTCATTGTTTTACAAACCCTCCCCCAGGCCCACTTCACTATGCAGCCTTCGCTCTGGCCTCCTATCATGACAAAAATACCTAATTACATATCCCTTTTAAACAATTTTCTCCCTCATCTGTTTCAATGAAGTATACATTGTTGAACCTATCTTTCTCAGTCTCCCCTCAACCACGATGTCAGTCCTGTTTTACAACAGTGGCACCATGCAGTACTTGTCCTTTTGTGACGGAGATAATTCATTCAGCATAACGTCCTCCGGGGTCACCCATTTTCAACAATATTGCATGAGTTCCTTGTTTTTCAATGCAGCATAGTATTACATTGTGTGACTATACCGCAGCTTCTCTATCTATTCGTTTCTTAATGGGCACTTAGGTTGTTTCTAACTCCTTGCTATTGTAAACAAAGTTGTGATAAACATGGGTGTGCATATATCTGCTTGGGTGGCAGTGATGGTCTCTTTGGGGTATAATCCCAATAGTGGAAATGCTGGGTCAAGTGGTATCTCTATTTTCAACTTTTTGAGAAAGCTCCATACCACGTTCCACAGTGGTTGCACCATTTTACATTTCCACCAACAGTGAATAAGGGTTCCAGTCTCTCCACAAGCTTGCCAGCATTTGTTGCTTGCTGTTCTGTTAAACTTTGCTATTCTGACTGGGGTGAGGTGATATCTCATAGTTGTCTTGATTTGCATCTCTCAGAGCTAGGGATTTTGAACATTTCTTCATGTGCTTGTTAGTCATCTGAATGTCTTCTTTGCTGAAGTGTCTTCATATCCTGTGCCCATTTTTCTATTGGATTATTTACTTTACTTTGTTGTGGTGCTCAAGTATTTTATAAATTCTAGGTATAAGTCCCTTATCTGATATGTCATTACCATATACTTTTTCCCAGTTTGTGGCTTCCCTTTTTACCCTGCAGGAGAAGTTTTTGGATGTGCATTAGATGCAATTTCTTGATCTGCTGCAACATGTGATTCAAGTCCTCCTCACTTTCAGCAAGCAAGTTTGTATAATCTGCCTAAAGCAGATTACTGATTAGATCCTGATGTTACACTCCTCTTCATAGAATCTAGTTGCTTGGATAATCTGCTCAGTATACAGATTGAATAAAGTCATCTATGGGTTGATTCCTACTCTATGGTACACAACATCATCAGCTAAATTGTTTAAACTAGTGAATAATATTTCCATATAGTTTGTATTATACAATCTAAGGATAAATAGATTTTATCTTGGTCTATAGAGACAGGGGAAGCAGGCAGAATAATTTGTAATTCTTAGCAACATATACCATATTTTTGCTCAAAATTTTTCCCTTCCTTTTAAATGTCTCACAGGTATAGCCAATCAAAGTAATATTAAAAATCACATAACAGAAATTTTGGGATAAAAGATAAATCTAATGTCAGTCAACCTTGTGGTAAGGCAATGATTCCAACTGGAAAGATTTTTTCCTCATAATTTTTTTTCCCTTGACCACAAACACTTGAGGAGCAAAAGGCCCCAGAGGGTATTTCTTTGGCCCTGCATTCCCTGCAGTTTCCAGCTCTACGCTGAAACTTTATTAGCCCCAAGCAATTGCGAAGATTATTGCCTGGACCAGGTGCACCTTAGTATCCAGACTGACAATGTTGTTCCTTAGTACTCGGAGAGGTCCCTGACAGCCCAACTTTCCAAATGTAATTCATCTCTTGATTCCCTGGCTGCTGTTACCAAGAACGTTGATTGTGAACCCACACAAACTAATGTTACTAACAATCCAAATCTCTTCCCACCCATCATGATGTTGCCAATTGGCCCAATGGAGAGAATCTTTGTTTTCTTGATACTGAGCTTCAATCCGTATTGAAGGCTGCAGTCTTTGATCTCCTGCAACAAGCACTTCAAGTCCTCCTCAGTTTCAGCAAGCAGGGTTGTGTCATCTGTATAACGTAGATTGCTGATTAATCTTCCTCCAATCCTGATGTTATATCCCCTCATATACAGTTCAGCCTCCTGGACGATCTGTTCTGAATATAGATTGAAAAGCTATGGAGACAAAATGCATCACTAGCATTTGTTGTTGTTGTTGTT
>NW_006399752.1:7953986-7955262 GCF_000299155.1 Elephantulus edwardii
AGAGGTCCCTAACAGCAGACTTTCCCATCACGATATGCTTTTTGATTTCCTGACTGCTGGTGCCAAGAGTGTTGACTGTGGAGCCTAGCAAACTGAAGCTGTGAACAATCTCAATCACTTCGCCATCCATCCTGACGCTTCCAATTGGTCCAGTGATGAGAATCTTTGTCTTCTTGACATTGAGCCTCAGTCCATACCCTTCCCAATTTTGGATCATGTAATGTCTCCTTGTCCTGTCTCACAACTGCCTCCTGGTCTAAGTATAGGTTTCAGATAAGCACAAGCAAGTATTCTGGGATTCCCATTCTTCTCAGAGTCAACCACATTTTGTTGCAATCCACACAGTCAAACATCTTTACATAGTCAATGAAACACAGATAGAGTCCTCTGGTACTCTCTGCTTTTAGTCAATATCCTTCTTTTATTAGCTATAATATCAATAGTACCATGACCTCTTCTAAACCCACCCTGCAGATCTGGCAGTTCTCTGTCGTCATTTTGGATATTTTTTATCAGAATCTTGCTTTCATGTGATATTGATGACATTGTTAGATAATTTCCACACTCTGTTGGGTCACCTTTCTTTGGAATGGGAAGAAATAAAAATCTCTTCCAGTCAGTTGGCCAGGTGATTGTCCTGCAGATTTCTTGGAACAACTTGGTGAGTGCATCCAGGACAGCATCTGTTGATTGAAAAATGTCAATTGGTATGCTGTCAATTCTTGAGGACTTGTTTTTAGCCAGTTCTTTCAGAGCAGTTTGAACTTCTTCCTTCATCGCCACAGGCTCTTCCTCATACGTTGTTTCATGAAATTCTTGTGCTTCAGGCAATTCCTTTTGGTACAGTGACTCTGTATATTCCATCAATCTTCTTGTAATGCTTTTTGAATAATTTAATATTCTGTCCAAATCATCCTTAAGTATTGCAATTCATGCCTTAAATTTGTTTTTCAATTCCTTAAGAGATACTGAGCGAGTTCAGCCCTTGATTTTCTGACTCCAGTTCTTTGCACATTTCATTGTAATCTTTGCTTGGTCTTCCTGAGCTGCCCTTTGAAATCTTCTGTTCAGCTCCTTAATTTCTTTATCTCTTTCCTTTGCTTTGACTTCTCAGCGCTCTAGTGCAATATTCAGGGTCTCATCTACCATCCATTAGGGTCTTTTCTTCCTCCTCTGCCTTTTAATGACTTTTAGTATTCTTCATGGATTATATTCTTGATATTTTCCCACAGCTCATTTGGTCTTTGCACTTAATGATGTTGTTGTTGTTGTTGTT
>NW_006399752.1:7956557-7961061 GCF_000299155.1 Elephantulus edwardii
AGTGGTTGTTCTCCAGATTTCTTGGCACAACTTGGTGAGCACATCCAGGGCAACATCTGTTATCTGAAATACTTCAATTGGTATACCATCTATTCTGGGGGCCTTATTTTTTGCTATTTCCTTCAAAGCAGCTTAAACTTCTGCCTTCATCACCATAGGCTCCTGCTCATATGTTGTTTCATTAAATTCTTCTGTATCTGCCAATTCCTTCCTATACAATGACTCAGTATATTCCTTCCATCTTCTTTTGATACCTCCTGTATCATTTAACATTATGCCTAAAGCATCCTTGATTGTAGCAACTCGAGGTTTGAATTTGTTCTTCAGTTCCTTGAGCTTAAGAAATGCTGAATGAGTTTGGCCCTTTTGACTTTCCGACTCTAGCTCTTTGCACATTTTATTGTAATATTTTGCTTTGTCATTCCGTGCTGCTTTTTGGAATCTTCTGTTCAGCTCTTTAGTGTCTTGAATCCTTCCTTGTGCTTTGGCTTCTCTATGTTCCAGGCAATCTTCAGAGTTTCTTCTGACATCCATTTTGGTCTTTTCTTCCTCTTCTAAGTTCTACATTACTCTTCTATCAATTTGCTGTACTGAAGTAATCTGGGTTTGCTGTGATGCTGAACTTAGTGCCATTGGGGTGTCAAATGCCATAACCTTGGTTTCCCAAGGTGGACAGTGGAGGAACTTCTAGATTAACTCTGGTTTGGAAGCAGGAGTGGCATCCACTTCCTAAACCAGATGCCTCTGGGAACTCTATACATAGAGAAATGATTTTAGTTATAGAACAGGGTTCAGACCTTTTATTCATAGGGTTGCTATGAGTCATATTCAACTTGAAAGCAATTCACCACTGCTAGTGAGACCAGTGTTATATTTTGGAGGAATAGTCTTCTAAGTTCTACATCACTCTTCTATCAATTTGCTGTACTGAAGTAATCTGGGTTTGCCGTGATGCTGAACTTTGTGCCATTGGGGTGTCAAATGCCATAACCTTGGTTTCCCAAGGTGGACAGTGTTTGGCAGAGCTCCTAGTTTGAAACAAGTTTGGAAGCATGAGTGGCATCGGGTCTTTTGCTCATAGAGTCACTGTCAGTCATGATTGACTCGACAGCAATCAAGAACAACAACAACAAACTCCGAAAAGTTTGAAAACCTAGAGGAAATGGATAAATTCCTGGAAACTCACAACCTAGACAAACTGACAAAGACATAACTGGAACATTGAAACAGACCAATCACAAAAGAAGAAATTAAGCAGGTCATAAAAAGACTCCCCCACAAAAAAAGAGTCCCAGCCTCCTACATGGCTTTATGGTGAATTTTACCAAACATTCAGAGCTGAACTATCACCAATTCTATTTAAACTATTTCAAAAAATTGAAATGAAGGGAAGCTCCTAGAGTCATTCTATTACACAAGCATAACCCTAATATCAAAACCAGGAAAAAGGCATCACCAAAAAACAAAAGTATAGACCAATATCACTCATGAAGATAGATGCAAAAAGCCTTAACAAAAAATCATGACCAATAGAATCCATAGTGTTTGAAAACCCCATGAACACTAAACAAAGAATCCAGCATCATATCAAAAAATAATTCATCATGATCAAGTGGGATTCATAACAGGAATACAAGAATGTTTCAACATAAGAAGAAAATAATGTAATTTATCACATTAATGAAGCAAAGAACAAAGAACCTCCTGATCCTAGCAAATGATGCTGAAAAAGTCTTTTACCAATTCCAATACCATTTCCTGATAAAATACTCAGCAAAATAAGAATAAAGGAAAACCTTCTCAAAAGAGTGAAAAGTATATATGCAAAACCAAAATTCAGCATCATTCTCAGTAGAGAGAAACTAAAAAATTTCCTCTTGTGACCAGGGACCAGGCAAGACTTCCCAATATAACCACTCCTATTCAGTATTGTATTGGAAGTTCTAGACAGCTCAATAAGACAAAAGAAGGAAATGAGACATCTAAATTAGCAAAGAAGTGGTGAAACTGTCACTATATTAAAATGGCATGATGAAGGCATAGAAAATCCCAAAGTCTCAAAAAACCCATTAGCCCTAATAGATCAATTTAGTCGAGTGCCAGGATACAAGATCAATATACAAAAGTCAGTGAGATTTCTATACAACAATAAAGAAAACACAGAAAAGGAAGTAAAGAAAGCAATACCACTTAAAGCAGACAACTATTAGATCAAATACTTGGGAATAAATCTGACTGTTGTTGTTTTTATTGTATACCATAGAGTCAGAAACACCTATATCTGACCTCCAGGGGGTTTTCAGAGGCAGTTAATCACAGGGGAGGAGATTGTCCATCTTTTTCCCACTGAGTGCTGGTAGCCTTGAACTGCACTTCTTGCCACTAGGCCACCAGAGCTCCCTTAAATCTGACAAGAGACTAGAGACACAGAAGACTAATAAAGAAAATTAGAAACCACTACTATAAGAAACATAAGCTCTCTCTCATAAGAACCAATAATACTACATAAGACTAGTGCTGTAAAAAAAAAATAGAAGGATAACCAGTAAAATGTGTATGAAGGCCCAAGAGGGAAAGGGATGGGAGTAGAGGGGTGATTATGGGCAGGGAAGAAATTATGGAGTTGCACAATTTGGTAGGCAGAGGAGGTAAATGGGAAAGATCCAGTGGGGACAGAAAAGGCAGAGTAATGTTGGGCATTGTTCAATGGTGATTAATTTTATAAAATACAATGTATGTAAATTATTGTGTGAAACACAATGTGAATGAAGGATAATGTGAGACACATCTAAAATTTTGTATGCAAGCCAATCTATGGAAAAAATATTTCCTGTTCATGGATAGGAAGTTACAAATCTACCGAAAGAAATCTACAACTCCAGTGCAATCCCAATGTCGTTATCAGTCACTGCGTCAACAACAACTCACATTGGCCATATGTGCAATAGCTCTGAGCTCTACCCAAACCTGAGCCAAACTCACATTACTCCAGTTTACCCCCATTACCACAGTTTTACTGTATTAATTGATCTCATCTATGGTCTTCCTTTCATGCACTATCCCCCCACATTTCCAAGAATAATGTCCTTCTCCAAGGACTAGTCTCTTCTGGCATCATGCTCAAAGTATGTGAGACAGACCCTCAAAATCCTTGCCTCCAAAGAGCTACTAGGTTTCACTATCGCTAAGACAGACCTGTTTCTTCTCTTAGTATTTTATGGTATGTTAAATAATTTTCTCTAGTACTACAACTTAAAGGCATCGATTCTTCTTTTTATTATCTAGTCATTATCCAGCTCTTTGATACATAACAACTAATTTTGAAGACCATGGCCTGGGTCAAGCACACATTAGTCTCTAAACTGATATCATTGTTCTTTAGCACTCTGAAGAGGTCCCAGACAGTTGTTTCAGGGGTTTTGTTTTGTTTTGTGTTTTTTGCAATTGTTTGCTATGCATCAGAGAGCTGGAAAATGACTAGGGATGATAGAGAATTGATGCCTTCGGTCTGTGGTGCTGGAGAAGAGTTCCAGATTGTGCCTAGAAATGTGGAGGACAACCATCTGGTGAACTGACTGGAATAGATCCATATTTATTCCCATTCAAAAAAAGGTGATCCAACAGAGTGTGGAAATTATCAAATAATATTACTAATACCACATGTGAGTAAAATTCTAGTGCAATCCCAACACAAATAACAAATTTATTCTGCAAGGAGAGGGAAAAGGCAATTTCCAGTTTAATTTGGGAAGGAAAGATACCCAGAATAAGCAAAACTCTTCTAAAAAACAAAAGTGAAGTTGGAGACATTTCACTACCTGATCTCAAGGTATTGGCACAACATGGCACTGGGACAATGACAGACATAGTTATCAATGGAATAGACTCAAGAATACTGAAATCAACCAATCAACTTATGGTCTACTGATATTTTACAAAATAATGTTGTTGTTGCTGTTAGGTGCTGTCAAGCTAAATACAACTCGTAGTTACCTTATGAACAACAGATCTGAACCCTGTCCTATCCTGTGCCAATCCCACAATGCCCTTTGCTATAGTCTCTCTGTCAATATATCTGGATAAGGGTCTTCTCCAACATCCCTCCACCTTTCCAAGCATTATGTTATTCTCCAAGGATATCATGTTTATCAGTCAAGGTAATAAAATCTATTAAATTGGGAAATAATAGACTCTTTAATAATTAGTGGTGGTAACACTGGACATTTGTCTGCAGAAAACAGAAATAGGATTCACATCTCACACCATACACAAAAACCAAATTGAAGTGGGTCAGAAATGTATCAAAACCATCAAGATCCCTGCCTGTTTAGGGCTTGTGTCAGGAAAAGGAAGTCTTACTCGTATACAGTGCCACCCAAAGTAATAAAGGAGGTCAGAATTGCTTCCACTGTGGAAAGCTGGGCCACTTCAGTAGACAGTGTCACAGACAAGAGCCACAGATAGGCAAGGGAGTAGAGAGGAAACTCCCACTCACTTGCTTTAA
>NW_006399752.1:7961885-7966366 GCF_000299155.1 Elephantulus edwardii
GAGTGATAGGGAATGGCAAAGGACACACTGACAAAGGAGATTAATCAGAACTGGCTTTGACAAGCACTGTGGCAATTGGACAATTAAAACAGACTTACAAGGGGAGGGAAGAAGAACGAACTGGGGATGCGGGTAGAGAAAATAGTGCAACAATGAATGAATGAAAACCCAAAATCTCTGTAAATGTTCATTAAAATCAATAAAATTTAATTAAAAAGTTATGAAGTACAAGAGCTAAAAAGACTTCAAAAGGTAAATAAAACCCCTAAAAATTATAAAAAACAAAACCCCATCAAGATCCCAAGATACACCACAAGAACAAAATTAGAAACCCTGACCTACAGCATAAATAGGCTTACAAATATAGCAAAAAAATGTACATCCTATACAAGAGAAGACTGATGAAAAGAACCTTCCTAAAATCAAATCCCCATAAAAAATGTTCTCCAATAGAGTGAAAAGAAAGCCCACATATCTGGGAAGAAAATTTGGCAACGACGTTTCAGATAAGGGTATCATAACCAAAGTTTACAGAATACTATATGAACTCCACAAGAAAAAGACTGATAACTCAATCTCAAAATCGGCAAGGGACATGAAAAGACTCTTCGCAAAGAAGAATATTTGGGTAGTCAAGAAACACATGAGAAAATGGTTAAAATCACTAGCAATCAGAAAGATGTAAATCAAAACAACAATGAGATACCACCTCATTCCAGAAGCAGTAGCACAGTCCAAGCAAACAATAAATATTGGACAGGATACACAGAGATTGGAACTCTTATACACTGCTGGGAGGGATTGTAAAATGGTGCAACCGCCATGAAGGCAGTTTGGTGTTTCCTTGATAAGCTGAACATGGAACTCCCATATGAGTCAGATATTCCACTTCTAGATATATATCCCAAAGGAATCAAAACTGATACATGAACTGACATTTGTACACATATATTAAAACAGCATTTGGGAGCTCTGGTGGCCTAGTGGCAAGAAGCTGCACTGCAATCCCAGAGATGTACGGTTCGAATCTACCAGATGCTCTGCCAGGGAAGGAGGGACAATCTCCTCTATAAAGTCAGATCTGATTTGACTGTACACACACAAAAATAATAAAATAAAATTTTTAAAAAAACAGCATTATTCACAACAGCAAGAAAATAGAATCATCCCATCAACAAATGAATAGACTGAGAAATTGTGGCACATATGTACAATGGAATACTATGTAGCACTAAGGAGAAATGATTTAATAAAAATTCTGATTCAGACCATGATCTTTCCAATTGCTTGTTATGTGTCAGAAAGGTGGACAATGACTAGGGATGATAGAAGGAGAATTGATGCCTTTGAGCTGTGGTGCTGGAAGAGTATGGAATATACCATGCACAGATAGGAGAACAAACAAGCCCATCATGGAGAGGGTGAAACCAGGCTGCTCCTTAGAAGCAAGAATTGAGGCTTCCTCTGGCATACTTTTAATATGTTGCAAGGAGGCACTAGACTTTGGAGAAGGGTTTCGTGCTTGAGAGGGTGGAGGAACAGTGCAAGAGGGGAAGACAATCAATGAGATGGACTGATTCAGTGACTAGGGTAATGGGGGTAGGTTTGTCAGAAACAATAAGATTAGCACAGGATAGAGCAGGGTTTAGTGCTGTTGTACACAGGGTTGCTATGAGTTGCAAGTGACTTGACAGCACATAACAACAACAACATGAACAAGAGCAACACAAGCGTTAAGTTTGGGGTAGTTCCAAAAGCCTACAATGGCATGGAGTTGAGAATGCTGACTTTATACTATACCTATTATTATTTTTTGTTGATTCCTACTCATGGTGACCACTTAATACAGAATAGAACTAAGCTCCATGGTGTTTTTCTGGCTATAATTTTTATGAAAGCAGACTGCCAAACTATTCTTTCATGGAGTCACAAGCTGGGTTTAAACTATTACCCTAACTTTTCTGCAAGCCTGTAAATTTTTGCTGATGAGCAGAGAATGGACAGATAAGAAAACTCTCACTTGACAGAGCAATAGAAACTCACTCAGGAAGCATGCCTTTCACCAGGACTGGCTAATAAAAGCCTTGAACATGAAGCTCAGAGCTTCCTACTTGATGAGAACATTTGCTTTGGGGAGTATAGCACATATCCCTATATTCTTAATACATACTCTCCTTAAATGACTGAGATGCAAAAGCCAATGTTTCAGAGAAACATAGGCACATAAGGAAAAATTTTGTACCTAAAAAATCCTGAGGTTTATATTGTTGTTGTTGTTAAGTGCCATCTAGTCACAGGCGACTCATAGCGACCGTATGAAGGAGAGTCCTGGACGCTTGGGTGCCTTTCATCCTCTCCCCAGGTTCATAGTGTTTCCAGAGGCAAGCTATTATGGAAGTGGATTGTAGGAAGCCATCCTGAGTACATGCAGCTGCCACCCCTGTCCATCTACCTCTTAAATCAGCACCTGTGAATCAACACCTTGGGGCATGCCCCTCTCTTTTGTAAACTGATAACCTAGGGCTGGGTTCCCCGGCAGCCCAGCCTACTCTGCTGCCTATTTATAGCAGAATTCATCAAATAAATTTGGGCTTGATCAGGAATCTTTGTCTTGCCCCAATCTCTCGTGTCCCCGCGCCTCTTTTAATCCGCACAGTTTCCACTCTAGAACACGTATGAACCCGCAGGTCAGTTTCAGCCGGAGATTACAGTTGGCACCCAACGTGGATTTTTAGAGAACAGAATCTATATGTGTTGGACACTGCGTGGATAATAGAAAGAAGGACTGGCCAGTCGATGAATATGAGATTGCCACGGAATTACCCGCACCGTGGGAGGATCTCCGAGGTGAGTGCGCAGTGAATATTGGGGCAGGAAATCATGTGCAGGAAAGGTTTATAAAAGGCCTTCATAATTCTCTCAAGGCACAAGGGGTAAGTGTGCAGGAAAGGTTTGTAGAAAGCCTTAATAATTCCCTCAAGGCATGAGGGGTAAGGGTTAAGAAAAAGAATTTAGTTCCATTTTTTTCTCCTTCTTAAAAATGTATGTCTTTGGTTCCCATGATAATGGACAATATATAAAAACAGATGGAAACGGGTTGGTTGTGCTTTGAATGATTTTTATAGAACATTTGGCCGTAAGAAAATTCCCATCACTGCTTTTTCTTACTGGAATCTCTTTAACGAAACCATAGCTGTTAGAATGACCGCCATCTTGCTTTGCTGAAACAAAGAAAGACTTTCGCTCCTTTTCAAATTCAGGCGCCATTTTGCTATGCCCCTCCCCATCTCTGCCTCCTCCATGGCCGGCCACGCCTCTGCTCCGAAAGCCGCGGGACCTGTCCCAGGCCCTGCTAAAGTGAGCAGGAACGTGTGCTTCTTTCTTTGTTTTGTAAAATGTTTGAGATTGTTTTATTTTTAATAAAAAACAAATTAAAAAAGCATCCCTCTGAAATGCAGGGGCGGAGAAAAAGGAGGAGGAGGAGGGATAGAACCCTGTGCAGCAGCGGGACTTAGCCCGCTTCCCCCTGCCCAAGGATATTTGATTTTCCTCAGAATCGCGACTTCCAATGGGGAACTCCAAAGGGAAGGCACGGATGCGCACACCTGGAGTGAAAGCGCTAGTACCCCCGGCCGCCGGCAGGACGGCCGGAGATGCCACTGCACCCTTTCCCGGCCCTGGAGTGGGTGGCGGAGTGGGCACTCGGTTCTCAGAGGATTGGGGCTGCTCTCCTCCCGGATGCCCGGCCTGTCCCCCAGACGTGAGCCGCCAGTGAACTCTAGTTGGCGAGGCTGCTGCCTCCAGCCCTGTTTGCAAAACTAAAAGTGTCAGATTCAAAGGCAGTGAGTGTTGTGGCTAATCTGTTACCTGATCCCCTTCAGGAAAAGTGAATAAATTGGAGGGTCGCTATGAGTCCGAAACGACTCAATGGCACACAACAACAACAACAACAGTGTCTTTTAGTTAAAAAACTATTAAAATAATTTTTAAATGTAATAGCTTGTGTGCCAAGGCTCTGGACCCTGTGTCGCCCTGTGCCAGTTGCGTTGCCTCTGGCACGCCCATTCGATTGTCCCAGTTGCTGGGTCGGTCCATCTCATAGGGGGTCTTCCCCTCTTGCGCCGTCCCTCTCCGGGGGCCTCTCCCTCCTTGCAGCATGCCCGAGGTGTGTCGGACGGAGCGCAGAATCCTTGCCTCTAGGGAGTAGCTTGGTTTGACCCTCTCTAGGATGGGTCTGTTTGTTTTCTTGGCAGTCCATGGTGCCTTTGGTGCTTTTCTCCGGCGCCTCAGCTCAAAGGCATCAATTCTCCTTCTGTCCTCCGTGGTCATTGTCCAACTCTCTGATGTGTGGCGGGTGATTGTGATGGCCATGGCCTGTATCAGGCGCACCTTGGTCTCCGGGGAGACATCATTGCTCTTGAGTACTTTGGGGAGGTCCCTGGCAGCGGACTTTCCCATGGCAAAACTTTTCTTTTTTTTTT
>NW_006399752.1:7967847-7968620 GCF_000299155.1 Elephantulus edwardii
GTCACAAGGTGACCTTCAGCTTGTATTAAGCTTCCCTCATTTCCCGATACAGCATTTGGTCTACTATTATTAAATTTGATATTCAGCTTCCCTCAGGTTTGGATTTGTTCTTCAGTTCCTTTAGCTTGAGAAGTGCTGAACGAGTTCGGCCCTTTTGATTTTCCAACTCCAGCTCCTTGCACATTTCATTGTACTATTTTGCCTTGTCATTCCGAGGTGCTTTTTGGAATCTTCTGTTCAGCTCTTTAGCATCTTAAATTCTTCGTTAGAAGTAATAAAAATATTGTTCCTTTTCCTACAAACTGGTTAAATAATTGCTCAACTTTTGCATCTCCCATATCATGCATTTCCTACTATTAATAGATCAAAAGTAATAGGATTTGGAAGTACTGAGAAATATTTTTTTTTAAAAAACCCATCATTAATGATTAAGAGTCCTCTCTTTCTGTTACTCAAATTTCTTTTACAGGTCTTGTGGGTATAGAAGCTAATGTGTCTGCTATTAGTAAAAAATAATTAGCCTCTTAATTGGCCTTTGCCAAAAAAAAATTTTTAACATTAAATCTTCCTGAATTAGGAATCTCTCCCAATGTTTAGAGGTCTAAGAATGGACAAAGGGCTCAAATGCAATTTTATGTGCTATACATTAGTACTAATTTATGGGAAAGAAATTTATTAAAACAATTTGGAGCTTTTATATGTATCCCTGCTCTGTCAGATGCTAAATTCTAAAGTCTTACCCTTTCAGTAGAAAAGCTGATATAGAACCTGCA
>NW_006399752.1:7972616-7980849 GCF_000299155.1 Elephantulus edwardii
TTCATCATAGTCATTATGCTAATAGTAAATATTTACATGGGGTGTCTCATATTCTGGAAGAAATTGTTAAGTATATCGTAAAATCATATGTAAAATGTTTGTCTCTGTTACCTTTTGAATATTTTAAGGTGAATCCTAGAGGATTATTGCCAAATTATATTTGACAAGTAAATGCGGCTCACATTCCTAAATTTGAAAAATTGCAAATTACTCATGTTGTTATTAATATCAGTTCTGCTTTTGTGGTAATATCTTGTCTATCTGAAAAAGCAACTAAATATGTTATAAAACATCGTTTATTCAGTTATTCTGGGTATATTTTAGGATATCCTATTTGCTTTACCAAAAGTAACCAAAAGATGGATGCTTATTTGGTAATAAGATGCAAAGAAATCTTCAGAGTTAGACAGTGGAAACTCATCATGGACTATATAATTGAATTAATTGGCTTTTGACCGACGAGCTTCCGGATATGGCACAGGTAGAAATAACACCATCTTTACAGCAGATGCCAACTTTCCCTCATGTTTTGAGAAAGCTCCCGCTGGCATCTGGCAACCACCTTGAAGAAAATGCCATCATAACAGTGCTATGGCCATTCTCTTATCTAACATTAGTACTGATAATATAATTTTTAAAGGACCAATGGTTGGAACACTAACTCGCTTGAAGACTGGTCACCTCTTCATACATGGTCCTGGACTTCCTATGAAAATATTTGTGGGAGGAATCTGGACTATTGATATGAAGAACCTTCAAACTGAATTGTGGAAATTAGTTTCAAGTATGGATTCGATAAACATTTCCTGTGTCCCAAAAGATAAATGTAAGAGAGATAATGTCACAAGTGACAGTCATGTTTTGAGTACCTGAACCATATGTTTTATTAATTGGTAATAATGTGATCACTGGTGATTATCCTAAAAATAATGTCAGTTGTTCTCGTTGCAAGATCTCTAACTGTATCAGCTCTATTACCAAGGATGATTTGGTTGTTATTCTAAAAATCCTCCTCTTGTTATAATACTGGTAAAGTTAAATGATATTTGGTATGATGATAATAGCTTGCAAATTTTAAGAGAGTTATATAAGTTGTTATTAAGAACCAAAAGAGCTGTAGGTCTTGTTATTGTGGAAATTGTTTCTCTTATCCCTATGATTGCTGCTGTCTCTATTTCTGCTACAGCTTTAACACAAAAAGTCCATAATACAGCTAAGTTTGCAATCGAGTTAATACATATTGTGACAAAAAATTTAAGTAAAGCAAAAGAATGTATAATCAATCAATTATGGCCAAAAAATTAAGGGGACGCGGTCAAGGACCAGTCACCTTTTTTTAGGGACTCACATGCCTTCTTCTTTTCACTTGCTTGGTTACCAACCTAAGACAGGAGCAGGGCCAAAAGCTGTCCTGCTTTTCCTATGACGGCTAAGGAACCTGTGTGAAAGAAGTATGCTAAGGCGTGTAGCCTAAGACAGACGTGAGTCACCTGCAGCTAAACTAAAGAAGGGGGACTCTGTAGGAAGCCATCCTGAGTACACGCAGCCACCACCCCTGTCCATCTCTGGGACTATGCCTACCTCTTAAATCAGCACCTGTAAATCGACACCTTGGGGCATGCCCCTCCCTCTCTTTTGTAAACTGATAACCTAGGGCTGGGTTCCCTGGCAGCTACTTCGCTGCCTATTTATAGCAGAATTCATCAAATAAATTTGGGCTTGATCAGGAATCTTTGTCTTGCCCCAATATCATGTCCCTGCTCCTCTTAATCTGCACAGGTTCCACTCTATAACACGTATGAACCCGCAGGTCGGTTTCAGCTGGCGGTTACAGTGGATGTCACTCCTCCTTCCATGCTAGTTTAATCGGGGAGCTCCACCCCACTCTCAGTCCGCACTGGGTAGCCAACCATTAACGCATTTGACACATCCGTGTCACAGTGTTCAGCTTCACAGCAACCACAAGTGACCGCAGGACGCCAACTTGTACACCAGGGCTATACAACCTAGAGGAATGTTAAAACAAATTTATTATTAAAAATTATTAAAAAAATTTAACACAGCCATGATTAGTTTAGGGTGTCCCTACTGTTTCTTCTAGGTGCACGAGTTGGCTACAACTTACAGTGACGTTATGAGCCGCATATATGAACTTTGCCCTAATGTGTACCATCTTCATGACTTCTTATATGCTCAAGGTGGTGTTTGCAGTCACTACGAGTCACAGGCAACTCAACGACACATAACAACATGTCAATCTGTCTTGTTGAGAGTATTTTTCTCTTTCACTGACCCTCAATTGTCCCCAACAAGTTGTCCTATTCCAGGGAAAGATTCTTTCTGATAATAAGCCAAAGTATTTGAGAAATTTTGCCATCTTTACCTCTAAGAAGCATCCTGATTGCACTCACTCCAAGCTGGACTTGCTTCTCCTTTTGGCAGTCTATACAATATTCAGTACTCCTCTACAACATCACAACTCAAAGGCATGGAATTTTTTTTTTAATCTGTCATCTTTATTCAATGTCCAACTTTCAGATGCATAGGAAATAACTGAAAAGACCATGGCTTGAAACAGATGCACATTGGGGTTTAAAAACAGACTGATGTTCCTTAGCACTTTGAAGAGGTCAAGAGACTTTTTTCCAATATCTTTTGATTTCTTTACTGCTCTTACTCTGGGTATTTATTTTAATCCAAAGAATAAAATCACTGACAACTTTAATTTTTCTCTATCGATAATAATGGTGCATATTGGTCCAGTGGTGAGGATTTTTGTCTTCTTGATGTTGAGAGGAAATCTATATTGAAGGCTGTAGACTTTGATCTTTTGCAACAAGTTCTTCAAGTTGTCATCTTCTGCAAGGAAGGTTGTGTCACCTGATGCTAAAGGATAGGATCCTATTGCTTAGCACATTGTTCTTCAGGATCGATCTTGAAATGTTCTTTTTTTACTATTATACCATTCTCCCTCAATTTTTCATTCCCAGCATAACTGATTATATGATTTTTATTTCAGAGTGGTCAATACCATTCCACATCATGTCACTAATGCATAGGAAAACAATTTTTTAGCATTTCATTTGATAATTGAAAGCTTCCAATTTTACTAGAGTCATACCTTGTATGTTGTGTTCCAATTATTATGTTTGCAGCTGTTCCTCCATCTTTTTAGTGCCTTCTAATCTAAACTGTTCTCCTTCCAGTACCATATCTAACAGTATTCCTCTGTTATTCATAGGGTTTTTGAAGGTCTTCAAAAATAGGGTTATTTCAGAATGGGAAGACCAACTCTAGGTAGCACAGAAAGTTAAGCATTCAACTGATAGCTGAAGGATTCAATCTCATGCAGAAGTTCCTTGGAAGACAATCATGTTGATCTATTTCCATGTCACATCCTTAAAAACTCTGTGAAATAGTTCTAATGTGTTGACATGGAGTCACCATAAATGGGAACTGACTTAACAGTAAACAATAGGATGAACTTGGTAAATTTATTTGACATCCTTCTCAGGTTAAATTATCACAACCATATGCTCGTGGGTTCTTCCTCTCTTTCCTTGACCTTCCACCTTTCTAAGCATGATGCTTTTCTAGAACTGCTCCTTACTGACAATATGGTAAGTATGTGAGATGAAGTTTCACCATCCATGCCTCTAAGGAACCACCTGGTTGTACTTCCTCCAAGATAAATATTCTTTTAGCAGGCCATTTGATATTTAGAATTCTTCACCAACACATTCAAAGGCATCAATTATTCTTCTGCTATTATTTTCCATTGTGTAATTTTTAGATTCATCAGAAGCAACTAAAAATGCCATGGCTTTGCTTACTTAGAAAAATTAAATTATAGTAAGTCTGCCATATGATCATGTAGTTAATCCCTTCCTTTAGCAGTAATTCTTAAGCTATGCTCTCTTTTGGGTGGGTGTTGTTGGTAGGTGCCATCAAATTGAGTGTGACTCATAATGACCCTATGAACAAAAGATCTGACCCTTCTCCCTTTCTTCTGTCTTTCTCACCATTTCTGACATATTTGAGTCCATTGCTGTAGTCACTTGTGTCAATCTATCTTAAGGGTTTTTCCTCTCTTTCACCTTTGATGCCCCCTTCCAAAGAATAGCCTCTCCTCACAACATTTCCAAGGTATGTGAGATGAAGTTTTGTCATCCTTGCCTTTAAGGAGCATTCTGGCGACACCATCTCCAAGATTTATCTGCTTGTTCTTTTGGTAG
This sequence comes from Elephantulus edwardii, assembly GCF_000299155.1. NCBI lineage: Eukaryota > Metazoa > Chordata > Mammalia > Macroscelidea > Macroscelididae > Elephantulus > Elephantulus edwardii. The sequence continues at coordinate 7,976,852 of NW_006399752.1, forward strand.
TCGATGAGATATTAAGTACTCTACTCCAATACCACAGCTCAAAGGCATGACTTATTCTTCAGTTATCCTTATTTATTGTCCAGCTTTCTGTTGCATAAAAAATATTGAAAAGATTATGGCCTGAAGCAAGTGCACCTTACACTTCAAACTATAATCTTGCTCCTCAGATATTTAGAGAAATTCCTAATTGCAGACTTTCTCAATTCAATACATCTTCCAATCTCCTGACTGCTGATACCACTGCTGTGTGGAATCCAGTAAGATGAAATTGTTGACATTTCAATCTTTTCTCTATTTATCATGATGCTTGAATGGAAGAGATCAATATTTGTTCCCATTGCAAAAAACAACAACAACAACAAAAAAAACCCAACCCTATTAATCACTGATATCACACAGAACAAAATCCTGCTGAAGATTATCGAAAAATGACTAGAACAGTACATTGACAGAGCTACCAGAAATATAGGTCACTTTTAGAAGAGGCCATGACAACAGAAATAGTATCAACAATATCAGATAGATCTTGGCTGAAAGCAAAGAGTATTAGAGGAATGTCTGTGCTTCATTGATCATGCAAAGGCATTTGACTTACGTGGATCACAACAAACTATGGCTAACCTTGAGAATCATGGGAATCCCTGGACACTTGATTTTGCTCATGTGAAACTTATGCTCAGACCAGGAAGCAGTCATCAGAACAAAGTAGGGAAACACCATATGGTTGAAAATTAGGAAAGAAGTGTGTCAGTGATGTATCCTATTTCCATACCTTTTCATTCTATATGTGGTATAGGTCATTCAAAAGCCTGGACTTTATGAGGAGGAATGTGGCATCAGGATGGGGGAAAGACTTGTCAACAACCTACATTTTGCAAATGATACAACTTTGCTCAGAAATTGAGTACCTGAAGCATTTGCTGCTGAAGGTCAAAGACTGTAATCTTCAGTATGGATTGAAGCTCATCATCAAGAAGACAAGATTCTCATTTCTGAACCAACTGGAAGCACCATGATGGATGTAGAAGAGATTGAGGTAGATAACAATTACAGCTTGCTCTGCTCCACAATCAACATTTTTGGCATCAGCAGTCAAGAGATCAAAAGACAAATTGTGGGAAAGCTATTGTCAGGGACCTCTCTGTAGCGCTGAGAAGCAACAATGTCAATCTGGAGACTAAGGTATGCCTGATCCAGGCCATGGTATTCAGAATTACTTGCTATGCATCACAGAGCTGGACAATGACCAAAGATGACATAAGAAGACTCGATGCTCTTCTCTTTGAAAAATAAAAGAAAAATTATTTCATTGTTATACAGTCCCTCCCCCAAGTCTACTCCATTATGCAGCCTTCATTCTGGACTCCTATCATGACAATAATACCTAACCACATATCCCTTTTAAACAGTTCTCTCCCTCATATGTTTCAATGCAGTATACATAATTTATCCCATCTTTCTCAGTCTCTCCCCAATCCCAATGTCAGTCCTGATTTACAACAGTGGCACTATGCAGTATTTGTCCTTCTGTGACTGATATATTTCATTCAGCATAATGAGCTCCAGGGTCACCCATTTTTAATATTTCATGAGTTCCTTGTTTTTCAGTGCAGCGTAGTAATCCATTTTGTAAATATACCACAGCTTCTCTATCCATTCGTTTGTTGATGGGCACTTAGGTTGTTTCCAATTCGTAGCTATTGTGAACATGGGGTGTGCATATATCTGCTTGTGTGGCAGTTCTGGTTTTTTGGGGGTATACTCCCAGTAGTGGAACTTCTGGGTTAAATGGCATTTCTGTTTGCAACTTTTTGAGAAAGCACCATACTGCCTTCCATAGTGGTTGCACTGTTTTATACTCCCTGAAAAATCTACAACCAGGAAAGGATAAAATAGATGAATAGGACCTTCTAAAAACTAGATCCCTATGCACATCCAAAAACTTCTCCAGCAGGGTAAAAAGGGAAGCCACAGACTGGGGAAAAGTATTTGGTAATGACATGTCAGATAAATGACTTATTTTTAGAATTCATAAAATACTCGAGCATCACAAGATAAAGGTAAACAACCCAACTGATAAATGGGCACAGGATATGAACAAGACACTTCACCAAAGAAGACACTCAGATGGCAAACAAACACATGAAGTCTCACATACTTTGAGCTTGTTGTCAGGAATGGCTAGTCCGTAGAAAAAGACCTCATGCTGGGAAAAGTCTAGGGTAAGAGAAAGAGATGAAGATAATCAACAGGATGGACTGACATGGTGACAATGAGCTAGACTATGATGTTGGTGCAGGACAGGGTAAATTTCAGATATATTTGTTCACAGTGTTACTTAGAGTCATAGTAAATTTGAAACTACCTAACAATAACAACAAAGAAAATCTAAATCATATTTAGGGAAGTCTGATGTTGTAGCAGATAGGAAGTTGCACTGTCAAACCAAAGTTACTCATTTCAAATTGATTAGCTTCTCAGCTTAAGAAAAATGAGCAATCTCCTCCTCTGCAATTTATTGTTTGAAAAATCTCTTTTAGTCAGCTAGGAGTTGTTCCTGACTCAAGGAACAACAACTTGGGTTAACAGATTTAAGATTCATTTAAAATACATTTTAAACTGATAAGCATTCATTAATGTCATAAGGAAAAGCTTATTCACAAATGGAATTACATCCATTGGCAAGGACTTCTTTATAGTTGTTGTTAGGTGCCGTAGAGTCAAGTACAACTCACAGTGACCCTATGAATAAAAGATCTGTACTCTGTTCTATCCTGTGCCATCCTCACACTTCCTGACACACAAGATTCCATTGCAGCAGTCAGCCCGTCAATCCACCTGGCTGAGGGTTCTTCTATTCTTTGCTGACCCTCCACCCTTTCCAGCATCATGTCCTTCTCCAAAGAATAGCACCTCCTGGCAACATGTCCAAAGTATGTGAGCTGAAGTCTCATCACTCTTGCCTTGAAAGAGCTCTCTGGCTGCACCCTCTCCAAGACATTTTTTTTGTCCTCTTGGGTGTCCATGGTATGTTCAATGCTCTTCTCTAACACCAAAGTTCAAAGGCATCAACTCTTCTTCTGTCATCCTTATTTATTGTCCACCTCTCAGTTGCACAGGAAATGATCAGAAAGACTATGGCCTGAATCAAACACACCTAAGTCCTCAAACTGACATCATTACTCAATAATTTGAAGAGATCCCTAACTGCAGATTTTCCCAGTGCAATATGTACTGCTTGTACTAAGGATGTCAATTGTGGATTCAAGCAAGATGAAGCTTTTGACAGCTTCAATTTCCTCTCTATCATGACACCGCCTATCAGTCCAGTGGCAAGAATCTTTGGTTTTGTGCCATTGAGATGCAATCCATACCAAAGGCTGCATTCCTTGATATTCTGCAACAAGTGCTTCAACAAGACTTCCTCACTTTCAGCAAGAAAGGTGTGTCATCTGCATAATGCAGGTTATTGATGAGTCTCCCTCCAATTCTGATGCCACACTCCTCTTCAGAGTCCAGCTTCCCAGATAATTTGCTCAGTACACAGATAGATAGGTATGGAGAGAAAATACAACCCTGATGTGCTACCTTCTCAATTTTAACCCATGCAGTGCTCCCCTACTCTGCTTGCACAATACCCTTTTGGTCCAGGTAAAGGTTCTGCATGAGCACAATTAAATGCTCTGGGTTTCCCATTCTTCTCAATGTTAGCCACAACTTGTTATGATCCACACAGTCAAATGCCTTTGTATAGTCAATAAGGCACAAATAGACATTCTTCTGGCATTTCTTACTTTCAGTCATCTGACATCAGCAATGATATTCCTGGTCCCAGTTGAGATGGACTAGCTTTGGCCACTTTGAATCAGATAATCATACGGTATACTACGCAGGTATACTACGCAGCAAGTTGTGCCAAGAAATCTGGAGAACAACCACTTGGCCAACTGACTGGAAGAGATCTATATTTGTTCCCATTCCAAAGAAAGGTGACCCAA
>NW_006399752.1:7982139-7983041 GCF_000299155.1 Elephantulus edwardii
TTAGAGCTGTTGTGCATAGGGTCGCTATGAGTCGGAAATGACTCGAGGGCACATAACAACAACAACAACCCTGCCTGCAGGCTTTCTCAGTGTAGTACATCTCCTGATCACCCGATTACTGATACTAAGGGTATTGACTGTAGATCCAAATAAGATAAAGCTATTGACTGTGTCAATCTCTTCTCCATCTATCATGATGTTGTCTATTGGTCCAGTGATGAGAATTTCTGTCTACTTGATGTTGAGATGCAATCTATCTTGAAGGCTGTATTATTTCATTTTTTGTAGCAAGTGTTTCAAGTCCTCTGTACTTTAAGCAGCAAGCAAGCTTCTGTCATTTGCATAACACAGATTATTAAAGAGTCTTCCTCTAATCTTGATGCCACATCATTACTCATAGAATTCAGCTTCTCAAATAATTTGCTCAACAACAGAGCAAGGAATACTAGCTGATTTAAAATTAAGAAAGATGTGTTAGAATTGTATCCTCTCTCCATACCTATTCAATCTGTGTGCTGAGCAAAGTATTCAAGATGCAGGACCACCCTACTAGAGGCCTATATAAGTCCATGGAAACTCAGTGCTCATTCTACTGTGATACAGCATCCAATTGTACCACTGACAGTCTACAGGATTCTGGCCCACTGCTAATCAGTCCCTGCAATACCAACTTGTATTACCCAAAGTCTCTTTAGTCATTTCCCTGATGAGATTGAGATTCTGTGAGTTCTCTCAGAGAATCACAGAATCCAAGGGACATAGAGGAGTGTAGGAGTGAGGAACAGTTGATGTCAGAAATTATGGAGTGCTCCCAGATTCATTCTATGAAGCAAACATATCTTTGATACCAAAGCCAGGAAAAGACAGCACCAAAATAGAAAACTATAGGCCAATATCTCTCA
>NW_006399752.1:7986029-8025388 GCF_000299155.1 Elephantulus edwardii
CCCAAAATCTCTGTAAATGTTTATGAAAATTAATAAAATATAATTCTAGAAAAAAAAACAAAGGAAATTTAAAAAAAAAAGAAATTATGGAGTGCTACAGCAGATCAAACATTTAGAACATTGTTAACTTCTGCCTTTTTGTATCTAGTCTTCTTTAGTAACTTATTCTTAGCAGAACAGACAGTAAATGCACCAAGCATGAGGTCATTTTCCCTGGAACTGGTTCTTCCTGATTACATAAGTTAAAGTATGAGGAAAAAAATATGAGGAAATACCCCGTGAATGTGAATAGTCCCTTGGGTCTATACTATTGTGTGTTCTAGGTTGGAAAGCCACAAAATCTAACTATACTTGGTAGAGAAAAGGGACCTAGCCTGATTGACTATTCACATTATTTATGGTGTTATCATTTATAAGAGCATGTCATACTATTTAATCCTCAAAAGCTTATACGATGCATAAACTATAATGAGACTGAGATCCTTAAAGGTAAAATACATTGTTGTTATGTGTTGTCAAGTTGCCTGCAACCCTATGTACAACATAGCAACCCTATGTACAACAGCCCTAAACCTTGCTCTATCCTGTGCCAATCTTACTGTCTCTCATACACCTACTCACATTACAGCAGTTACTGAATCAATTTATCTCATCGGGGGTCTTCCTCTCTTGCGCTGTTCCTGCACTCTCCCAAGCATGATGTCCTTTTCCAAGGACTGGTTCCTCCTTCCAACATATCCAAAGTAAGTCATATGAAGTTTCAAAATCCTTGTCTCCAAGGAGCAGCCTGGTTTAACTTTCTCCAGGAAGAAACTGTTCATTTTCTTAGCAGGCCATGGTATATTCAATACTCTTCTCCAGCACACCACACCTCAAAGGCATTAATTCTCCTTTTATCATCCTTAGTCATTGTCCAGCTTTCTGATGCATAGCAAGTAATTGCAAAGACTACAGCCTGGACCTGATACACCTTAGTCTCCAGACTGACATTGCTGCTCTTCAATACTTTGGAAATATCTCTGACAGCAGACTTTCCCAATGCAATTCGTCTTTTGATTTCCTGACTGCTTGTACCTAGAGTGTTGATTGCGGAGCCAAGCAAAGTAAAACTGTTAACAATCTCAATCTCTTCCCCATCCATCATGATGCTGCCAATTGGCCCAGTGGTGAGAATCTTTGTTTTCTTGATGTTGAGCTTCAATCCATATTTAAGGCTGTAGTCTTTGACCTTATATAGCAAGAGCTGGAGTTGAAGGTCCTCCTCAACTTCACTAAGCAAGGTTGTATCATCTGCATAATGCAGATTGTTGCTGAGTCTTCCTCCAATCCTGATGCTACATTTCTACTCATAGGGCCCAGATTCCCAGATAGTTTGTTCTGCATATAGATTGAAAAGGTATGGAGAAAGGACACATACTTGGCATATACCATTCCCAATTTTGTACCATGTAGTGCTTCCTTGCTCTATTCTGATGAATGTCTCCTGGTCCAAGTATAGGTTTAGCAAAAGCACAATCAAGTGTTTTAGGATTCCCATTCTTCCCAGTCAGCCACAATTGTGCTCTACCGTCAAGGGAACACAAATAGACGTTCCTCTGGTACTCCCTATTTTCAGCCAAGATCCATCTAACATTAGCTATAATATGCCTAATACCACAGCCTCTTCTAAACCCAGCCTGCACACCTGGCAGTGCTATTCTAGTTATTTTTGGATTATTTTCAGTAGAAGCTTGCTTGCATGTGACAGCAATAATATTGTTCGATAATTTCCACATTCTGTCAGGTCACCATTCTTTGGGATGGGGAAAAAACCATATATATAAAATATAGATCTCTTTGCGTCAGTTGTCCAGGTGGTTGTCGTCCAGATTTCTTGGCAAAACTTGGTGAGCATATCCAGGGCAGCATCTGCTGAAATATGTCAATTGCTATGCTATCAATTCCTGGGGCCTTGTTTTTTTGCCAATTCTTCCAGTTCCTTTTTGTATAATGACTCTGTATACTCTTTCCATGTCTGCCAATTCCTTTTGGTATAATAACTCTGTATACTCTTTCCAAGAAGATGTAAGAAGGTTGGGGAAGGATGGGTATAGAGGAGATGACAAGTGTCACAGAAGTTAAAAATGACATCAATGACTTCTCTCCATTTCAGAATCTTCTGGTGTTAAAAAATTTAGTCTCATTCTTTACATTTCTCTTTGGTTACCTTGATCAGTATAAAAAATAAAGTCAATGTAAATTTAGTATTGTACCTCATTAACTCCTGATCTTTTAAGCTTACAATTTCAACAGCTGAGAAATAGTATTTTGGAGAATTCAAATTTAGTATATACAAACCAAATGCATTATCTTTTTTGCAGACTCATTCTATCCATTTCTCTTCCTGCTGGTTAACTGTTTCCCAATTTCATAGGTGTTATCTTATATCCACTCATGTAGTCTTTTCTAGATTTTTACACAGCACTTTCTCATTTTTAGTTATGGGAATGCCACTTTAAGTCAATGAAAATATTATTTGCATGCTAATTTTCCCCCTACAATATTTTCAAGGACCACTTATAAATTAAAATCTGTTAACTCTTCTGTAAATAGACTGCCTACAGGTGGCCATCAAAACACCTCTTTAGCATTCAGTAAAATTAGTATCTTTGTTAAGTACTCAGAACCTAGGCAATTAACCACAGAGGAGGAGACTGCCCATCCTTCTCACACAGAGTGGGCCGGTGGTCTTGAACCACGTGACTTGGGACTGTAGTGCAGCTTCCTGCCTCTTGGCTACCAGAGATCCCTCCTTTTAAGTTCCTATAATTAACATGCCCTGTTACTATAATTAATATGTCTTTCTACTTAAATTTTTGAATGAAGAATCTTTTTGTCACTTTAAAAAGGGCAAAAATTTAAGTCAGTCAATACCAATCAGTTACGGAGACAAAGAAAAGTACCCACAATAACAGAAAGATCCCAACAAACTTTGTCCCAGGCAATGAGATTCAGTGAAAAAACAAACAAACAAAGAAACAAACAAACAAACAGTGAATGTCACTTGGGAAAGAGATGGAAAAGGGAGGAAATAGGATATAGAGGATGGTGGGACTGCATAAAACAAAGTAATCCCTACAGCCCAGGTAAGAAAGGTTCCTCTGTTGGGAGAGCAAAAAACATCAACCACTATTTCAACCCTACCTTCTACTCATGTCCTAATTCAAGCAAATGGTAACTAACAGGGGGTTCTCTTTACATTTTTAACATTTTTTTTTGGTAAACTGAGCAGCCCTGCGGTTCTTCAACGCTTTTAGGTCAGAGGACCGCTAACAAGCCACTCCCTGGGATTCCAGGACGCGCAAGGGCCACGCTCCTACACCGCATTTTTTCACTTTAGTCTCAAAGGAAGTGACGAGCGATAAGGGGCGGGGCGACGTTTGAGCCGGAAGTGCCTCCCGGATAGTAAATAAGTCCCAAAAGACAAGAAAGACGCTGTCTCCATCTTGTCGGGGCCTGCCGTTCGTACGACGTTGTGAAGATGGGGAGCGTCCTGGGGCTGTGCTCCATGGCGAGCTGGGTAAGGTTCCTTTTGCGACCTCCAGAGATCTGACTTGAAAGGAGGGAAAGGAGAGGGATCCAGCGAGAAGTGAGCGAGACCTGACTCAGACCCCACCCAGCGGGGACTGCCTGCTCTTCCCGTTTTCTTCCTATTTCTCCTGTTCATCCCGAGTTAGCTTCAGGGTCGGGGATTTGCAAATAGTTGTCCAGATCGTCAGTGAATTACAGTTGGAATATGATCCGGATGGAAGCGGTGGAGAGCTGGCAATTCCGCCCCCACCCCACCCCCGACTCTGTCTCTGTGTCATTGCCTTGGAGTCAGTTCCGACTCATAGCTGACTCTCCAGCAGGTTTTCCTAGACTGTATATCGCACGGGTTGAGACTGTCCATCTACCCCCCTCAGAGCAGCAGGCGCATTCGAACTGCCTGACCCTTTAGTTTAGCCGTTCGGCTCCCTGTGGACGACGCCACCAGAGCTCCCCCCTTCCCATAAACAATAAGCTCGCTCTTACAGTCTATTCATGTATGTGCCAAGGACGTATCTGCTGAGGCCTTCTGCCTCTTTTCACGGGTAACCCGTCTCTGCTGCTCACCTCTTTGCATTGACCTCGCGGTGCAGCACTGTCATCTTTGGAGGCTTCTCGGCCCCTTTGTTCTTTCGCACAGAGGACAATATCGACCTGCATTTATTATTTCTGACAGTTGACAGTTTTGACCTAAATTTATTTATTCACTATTTGTGACGGTCCAGCAATAACAGTGATGTCGTAATACCTTTTGGAGGTAAATAACCCTAGTCCTCTAAATGCTTTAAAGGTGTAAGAGAATGATAATTTTCATGTAATGATTTATATACATGTAAAATCTACCCACTTTTTAGTTTTTAATATTCTGTATGTTTCAGCATGAAACAAACATCTTTGTATAATGTGAGATTTCATATTAGGTGCTGTCAATACAGGTATAGCGAGCCTCTAAACAGTAGATCTGAATCTTACCCTGTCATGTGTCACCCTCACAATCTCTTAACACACTCTAGTCCTTTGCTGCAGTCAATCCACCTGGTTATGATGGTTTTTTTAAATGATTTTTCATTTTTTTTTTATTCAGTGGTACAGATAAACCAGTGTATTTAAGATAACTCCCCTCGTAGTTGGTAAAGATAATTTAATGTGAATTATATGGGCTTAAATCCCATTGCTTTAATCTGACATTCCTAAATTCCACTTCTAACAAGTGCTTTTCTGATCTCCCAGGTCCATTTTATATATATATATTAGCAGCCATATTGATTATTTCAGATACCTCACGTGTGTGTGTGTGTGTGTAGTACACTGTCAAATCGGATCTGTCTGGTACAGGAGGAGACTGCCCCTCTTTCTCCAGCAGAGCATCTGTTGGATTCAAACCACATACCTCTATACCTCTGTGATTGCAGTGCGGTTTCTTGCCACTAGGCCACCAGGGCTCCCTAGATATCTCACATTTTTGAAAAACATTTTTATAAAGTTTGAACTATAAACATTAACATTTAATAAACTAATATGTATAATAGATTTCTTATTCCAGTCCTAGACCATTTTTTTGGTTATGCTGGTGTTTTTTTCTGATAGGCAGGTATCTAAAAGGGATATATTTTCATAATTAGGCCTTACTAGTGTATTAGTGTATCTGCATAACTGGAATAAATAGGTCAAATAGATGATTTTTACAAAAGCTACATTTTTAGTTTAATACATAGAAATGAGTAAATGATTATCATAATGATGTTGTGTAATTTAGTATTAATGTCAAGATCTTGCCAACTTATCAAGTGATCATACTGTTGCCTTTTTTGTAGTAGATGTTAATGAGGAGCAATACATTTTTTCACATTTTTTCTTGATCTACATATCAAGTAATCTTTGTGTTTGGTCTCAAGGTCAATTATGATAAAATGTATAAGGATTTTTTAAATATGTGTATTTGTTTCATAGCACTCCAGAGGCTTAATGGTAAGGAATTGTGCTGACAACTAAAAGGCACTAGATTAAAATCCACCAACTGCTCTGCAGGAGAAAGAAGGGCAGTCTCCTCCCTGTGATTTATGGCCTATGAAAAACATACTCACTGAAGAGTCAGCTATGAACTGGTCCTGATTCCAGGGTGCATAATAACAACAACATATTTGTTTTAAAGAGAGCTTTGGCGGCCTAATGGGTAGGGAGGTAATCTTTCAACTCAAAAATAAGGTGGTTCAAATTCACCAGCTGCTCTCTGGGATATAGGAGGGCAGTCTCTTGCAGTTTAAAAGCCTCTGCAAACTCATTGGATGGTCAGCTAGGAGTTGGTTCCAACTTGAACGACACATAACAGCAATGTGCTTTAAATTATAAAACACCCCCCCCCCCCAAACCACTTTTCTTGAACACCTTGGAGAAAATACTCTTTCCTAGTAAGTGCTCGAATTTTGTATTACTATCTGGTGGTGCAGTGATTAAAACCTTAGGCTTCTAACTTAAAGGTCAGTGTCCACTAGTATGAGCCACTCTCAGGGAGAAATTTAAGACAGACTGCTTCCATAAATATTTACTTTTGGAAACCTTATTAGGCAGTTCTCCCCATCTAGTGGGGGGAGGGGTCTCTTTGAGTCAGAATCAACTCAGTAGCAGTTGTATACCGTAGAGTTGCTGACCCTCCAGTGAGTTTTCAGAGCCAGTTATTCACATAGGAGGAGATTGCCCATCCTCCTCTTGTAGAGATGGCCTTGAACTGCATTGCCTTGCCACTAGGCCACCAAGCTCCAAGGTTTGCTTTGTAATGTAGACTACCAGTTTATCAACTAGATGAAGGATACAGTTATCACTCTTTAGTAGCAAGGTATATTAGGAGGTGAGAAAAATTTTATGAGATTTGTGTTATTTTGTAATACCTGGAGTTCTGGTGGCCTAGTTACCATGCTAATAATCAGTGTCTGCAGTTTTAATTAGGCAGCCCTTTTATGGAGAATGATCGACAGTCTCCTATAAAGATTGACAGTCTTGAAAGCCTAGCAGAGGTTGCTATGAGTTGGAACAGTCTCTGTGTAATTGAGTATGTATGTATTAGTATTCTCTGGGTGGTACAAACAGTGAACAGGCTTAGCTGTTAAATGAAGGTGGGCAGATTGAGTATATCCAGAGGTGCCTTGGAAGAGGGACCTGGTGAGGTAGGGCTAAAATCATCCACCTAAAACCCTATGGAGCATAGATCTGCTCTGTCACTCATATGTCACCATGAGTTAAGTGGAACTAGCTTTTAGTAATAAGAAAGGGGTTTTTTTAGTAGCAAGGAGATAACCTCTTGTCTTTCAATAATTAGACCTTGGACACACCGACAAGGTAAGATTATGCTCCTGATTGCTATAGAGCATTATGACTAAACTAGAAATTGAATTTCCAGTATGCAGTTTGAGTCATCTTTCTTCCCCCTTTCCTGTCCTGCTGTTTCTGTTTTCCTGAATTTTTAAGTTTCAGTGTATATGGATAGCAGGAGATAAGAAAATTTGTCCTCTTGAATCAATCTCTTACACATACTTAACAGTCAGCATACTTATTTGCTTAAATGATTTGATGAACAGTAATTCAAATTTTGAAAACTGGTCAGAATCATTAAGTTAGGTCAGTCAAGTTAGAGTAAAACAAAATCAGTAGCATGCCTTTTGTTCTTTAGCACACATGTCTGCAAGTTAATCAGTTATAAAAGTTTTTTTCTAACGACATTTTTCTGAAGATGAAAAAATATAACAGGATAAAGTAAAAATGACAAGTGATACTGTGCAAAGATTGTAATGTTGTTTTTGGTTTGCATTTAGGTGGGTTTTTTCCCTCTTCAGAGGTTCAGAGTTAATCATTCTTTGTTGCTCATGACACTGTTGACACTGATTGTTCATGGCTGTCTCTTTGGTTTGAAATGAAACCCTAACATAAACATCTGTGAAATCTTCTATATTACCTCCTTTCCAGTCCCAGAAGTCATATCAGTGAATAGAATTTATTTTTTAACTATGTACTATAACTCTCATTTCTTAGCTGAAAATATTTATAATGAGTTAAGAAAAAAGCTAGTGATTTCTGAACACATTGGTTCATAGCTGCTATGTACTCTGCTATGCCGAGTACTGTTAAAGTAAAAATGTCACAGGAAATTCTGTCACTAGCATTCTTTCTCAGTGCGTATTTGAAAATGGATGAGCAATAGATAAAATCACTTTTACAGGAATGTTAGAATTTCTGACTGTTAAGTAAATGTTTTTAAGTCAAGAGAGTTTGCTAAAACGATTCCTTTAAAGAGGTGATTTTATAGCAGTGGTTCTCCCTGGACACAGTTTTGAACCCCAGGGAGCATTTGGCAATGTCTGCAGACAGTTTCAGTTGTCATAACCCAGATGGGCATGCTAGTAACATCTAATGAATAGATGACAGGGTTGCTGCTAAATGGCTGACGATACACTGAATAATCCCTGATTTTTAAAAAAACTACTCAGCTGAGGTTGAGATACTTGCTCTAGGCTTAAGAAAAAGGCTGTAGAAAACATTGAAATTGGAATAAGGGCACTTTAATTTTAGATTCATTGCTATAAGAGATGGAAAATCCACACGGTTTGCATCTCAGCTTTTGTTAATTGTATGATTTTTTTAAATTTTTAATATTGTAATAGAGTTCTTTGTGGCTTATAATGAGAAAATGTACTGTTCCATTTCTACTCTTTGGAGTCAGTGTTTATTACTTCCATATTTCTAAATAATATATTTGTACTATATTCTCTACTAGTAGCAGTATTATTTTGGTTTATTATTTCTTACCATGAATGGCAAAGATTGAAATTTTTACTGTTGTCCATGCCCTGCCCCCCACTCATGGTAGCCCCTCCTTTGCCCATGCTGCTTGTCATGTTGATGAGAACAATACTGTTGACTATTTAAATGAATCACTATGTATAAAGCCATAGTAAACACTTAACTGTATTAACTTTGCTTTTTATAGTGTAATGTTATGTAATAAATATACAATGATTTTCAAGAACAGGTATTTTTGGGTTTGTTTGTGTTGTTTTGTGTTTTTTTTTAATTCATTGAAGTAATGAATTTAATCCTAAACTTTGTCCAGGTGAGAAGTCTCAGGATATTCACATACATGTGATTACTCCAACCTTGGAGACATCTGTCCTCGAGACCTGACAGTTTGCTCCAGTCTGTAAAGATTATAACTCAGAAAATCCTATGGGGCAGTTCAGCTCAAACACATGAGTTTGAGTTGAAATTGACTCCCTTGCAATGAACAACACTAATAGTGGTTTTTACTACCATCACCACACCCAAATCAGGAGAAGCATAGGATGACAATGTACTTCTTTTCCTCCTAAGGGATGTTTGAGAATTGTTAGAATTTTGTGAACTCAGCAGAATAATTACTAGGAAATAACGGCTAGAGATTGACTTTAGTAACTTGCCACTCACAAATATTTTCTTTCTCTGTTTACTACTTTAACTTTGATTTCTGTTTGTAGTGCCCTCCTCCTTGTTATAACTAATTTTATTCAGTTTGGTTTATATAGAGGGTAAAGGACTTTCACTTTAGTATTGTAATGAAATGTGCAAAGAGCTGGATTCTCAGAAAATCAAAAAGTATGAACTCGCTCGGCATTTCTTAAGCTGAAGGAATTGAAGAACAAATTGAGGCCTTGAGTTGCAGTACTTAAGGATATTTTGGGCAGAATAGTAAATGATGCAAGAAGCATTAAAAGAAGACAAAAGGAGTACAAAGTCACTGAACCAAAAGGAATTGCCTGACACAGAAAAATGTCATGAAACAACATATGAGCAAGAGCCTGTGGTGGTGAAGGAAGAAGTTCATTCTGCTCTGAAAGAATTGGCAAAAAACAAAGCTCTAGGAATAGATGGCATACCAGTTGACATATTTCTACAAACAACACAGATGCTGCCCTAGATACACTCAGCAAGTTGTGCCTAGAAGTCTGGAGGACAACCACGTGATCAACTGACTGGAAGAGATCTGTATTTGTTTCCATTACAAAGAAAGGTGACCTGACAGTGCAGAAATTATTGAACAATGTCATCAGTATCACATGAAAGCAAGATTCTGCTGAAAATGATCCAAAAATGACTGGAGCAGCACATCAACAGAGAACTTCTAGATGTCCAGGCTGGGTATAGAAGAAGCTGTGGTATTAGGGATATTATAGCTAATGTTAGATGGATCTTGGCTGAAAGCAGAGGGTACTAGAGGAATGTCTGTCAGGGTTTCATTGACTATGCAAAGGCATTTGACTGTGTGGAACACTACAAACTGTGGCTGACTCTGAGAAGAATGGGAATCCCAGAACACTTGATTATGCTTATGTGACGCAGAGCAGATTATCCGAGAGGCTGGGCTCTATGAGGAGAATTGTGGCATCAGGATTGGTGGAAGGTCTATTAACAATCTGCTTGCTGAAACTGAGGAGGACCTCATGCACTTGCTGCGAAGGGTCAAGGACTGCAGCCTTCAGTATGGACTAAGGCTCAATGTCAAGAAGACAAAGATTCTCGCCACTGGACCAATTGGCAGCATCAGGATGGATGATGAAGAGATTGAGAGTGTTCACAGCTTCAGTTTGCTCGGCTCCACAGTCAACACTCTTGGCACCAGCAGTCAGGAAATCAAAAAGCGTATCGCGATGGGAAAGTCTACTGTTAGGGACCTCTCTAAGGTACTCAGGAGCAACAGTGTCTCTCTGGAGACTAAGGTGCGCCTGATACAGGCCATGGTATTTGCAATCGCTTGTTATGCATCAGAGAGTTGGACAATGACTAGGGAGGACAGAAGGAGAGTGGATGCTTTTGAGCTGTGGTGCTGGAGAAGGGTACTGAATGTACCATGGACTGCCAGGAAAACAAACAGATTCATCTTGGAGAGGATTAAACCAAGCTACTCCCTGGAGGCAAGGATTCTGGGGCTTCGTCTGACATACTTTGGACATGTTGCCAGGAGGGACGGGTCCTTGGAGAGGGACATCATGCTTGGGAGGGTGGAGGGACAGCGCAGGAGGGGAAGACCCTCTATGAGATGGATTGATTCGGTGACTGGGGTAATAGGGATGGGTGTGTCAGAGGCGATGCGGTTGGCGCAGGATAGAGCAGGGTTTAGGGCTGTAGTGCATAGGGTCGCTATGAGTTGGAAACGAATCGACGGCACATAACAACAACAACATACTTGTACCAGGAGGCAGTTGTCAGAGCAAGAAAATACTGCATGATTTAAAATTGGGAAGGGTGTACGTCAGGAATGTGTCCTATCCATACCTTTTCAGTCTATGTGCAGAACTTCAGGAGCCTAGGCTCTATGAAGAAGAATGTGGCATTAGGTTTGGAGGAAGACACATCAACAACCTGCATTATGCAGATGACACAATCCAGCTTGCTGAAACTGAGGAGGACCTGAAGTGCCTTCTACAGAAGGTCAAGGACTGCAGCCTTCAATATGGATTGAAACTCAACATCAAGAAAACAAAGATTCTAACCCTTCACACCATCATGATAGAGGGTTTCAGATTGCTTGGCTTTACAATCAACACTCTTGGTAACAGCAGCTAGGAATCAAAAGACAAATTGCTTTGGGAAAGTCTGCCTTCAGGGACCTCTCCAGAATTCTGAAGAGCAACAATGTCAGTCTGGAGACTAAGGGGCGCTCATTCCAGGCTACAGACTTTACAGTTACTTGCTGTGAGTAAGAAAGCTAGCCAATGACTAGGTATGAAAAAAGTAGACTTGATGGTTTAGAGCTGTGGTGCTGGAGAAGAGTATTAATTATACCATGAAATGCTAGGAGAACAAACAGGTTCATCCTGGAGAGAATGAAACCAGGCTCCTCCTTGGAAGCAAGGATTCTGAAACTTTATCTGATGTATTTTGGACATGTTCCAAGGAGGGACCAGTCCTTGGAAAGGGGCATCATGCTGGGAAGGGTGAAGAGAGACCTCACAAGAGAGGAAGACTCCATGAGATGGATTGACTCAGTGACTAGGGTAATGAGAGTAGGTGTGTCAGAGACAGTAAGGTTGGCTCAGGATGGAGCAGGTTTCAGAGCTCTTGTATGTAGGGTCATTATGAGTCACAAGTGACTTGACAGCACTTAACCATAGCAATTTACTTTAACCTTGATTTCTGCTTATTATGCCTCCCTCCCTGTTAAAACTATTCTTACTCAGTTTGGTATATATAGAGGATAAAGGCTACTGTGCTTAACTTTCTCTTTCAGTGTTCCTCCCCCGTTGTTTCCTCCCGTTAAATGAGAATTAATAGAGAACATTTTAAACAATACTGATTTTTACTAATACTGTTTTTTCCCCCCAGATACCTTGTCTGTGTGGCAGCGCACCGTGCTTGCTGTGCCGTTGCTGTCCTAGTGGAAACAACTCCACTGTAACTAGACTGATTTATGCACTTTTCTTGCTCGTTGGAGTATGTGTAGCTTGCATAATGTTGATACCAGGAATGGAAGAACAACTGAATAAGGTTAGTCTGTTTTCTTAGTTACTGATGAACTGAAAATGCTGTGTGTGTGTGTGTGTGTGTGTGTGTGTGTGTCACTGATTGTTTTTGAGATAATATTTGCAAAAAAAATGTATATGGAATGCTAGGAAAACAAATAGGTTCATCCTGGAGAAAGTGAAACCAGGCTCCTCCTTGGTGGCAAGGATTCTGAAACTTCATCTGAGGTATTTTGGACATGTTCCAAGCAGGAGGAGTGGCCTAGTGGTAAGAAGCTGCATTGCAGTCCCAACAGCCTGCAGTTAAAATCCACCAGCTGCTCCACAAAAAGGGTGGGCAGTCTCCTCCTGTGCAATTTACTGCCACTGAAAACATGCCAGAGGGTCAGTTGTGGTTCAGTCCCAACTCATTGGTATTCAGAAATAACAATGCCAGTTCTAGTAGTTTGAAATCATTTAGGAAACACTGACAAAGCCAGCGTAAGGTAGCAATGTTAAGGACAGAAAATGTACTGCTGTAGGAAATAAGGAAGTTATTATAACCATGTAAATATCAGAATCTTCAGTGCATTCATGGAAAAGACAACATAGCAAGAATAAGTGAAACTTCTGTATGTAGCGATTAAAAACTAAGGAAGTAAATGGAGGTAAAGCTAGAAAGTAAGGATCCGATTGTATAGGGTCATTAATGTCTCACTACTGTAGTCTTCACTGTCGATTACACATCAGCATAAAACAAAAATTCTCACAACTAGACCAGTAAGCAGCATTCCGACAAATGGAGGAAAGGTTGAAGCTATCAAGGAATTAGTTTAATTTAGATCCATAATAAACCCCTATAAAATTTTCAGTTAAGAAATCAAATGATTGCATTGCAGGGTAAATCTGCTACCAGGAAGCTCTTAAATGCACTGAAAAGTAAAGACATCAGTTTAAAAGTCTGAAGTGTGCCTGATCCAAGCCATGGTATCTTTTCAGTTGCTTCACATGAATGTGAAAGTTGATAATGCATAAAGAAGACCAAAGAAGAGTAAATGCCTTTGAATGATGGTGCTGGCAAAAAGTATAAAAGGACAAATCAGGTCGGAAGAAGTGCAGCCAGAGTTCTCCTTAGAGGAGAGCATGGGGAGACTTAATCTCACACTCTTTGGGCCTGTTACCAGGAGGGGCCAGTACCTGGAAAAGGACATCATGATTGAAAAAGTAGAACGTGATCAAAAGAGAGGACAGTGAGATGAATTGATATAGTGACTGTCGCAGTGAGCAGCGATCATGAGGGGGGTGTGGAATTGGACTAGGTTTCCTGCCTTCACTCAACAAGAACAGGAGCTTTTTTTACCACTCTCTCTCTCTCTATATATATATCTCTGTGCTTTGTGAAGGGAGTTCTGGTGGCATAGGGGCAGGAAGCTCTGCTGCAGTCCTCAAAGCATATGGTTCACATCCACCAGCTGCTCCGTGAGCACTCTTTTCCCATGTGATTAACTGCCTCTGGAGGGTTGGCTGTGGATTGGTTCCAACTCAGTAACTATGCAGATGAATTTGGAAGCTGTTACAGTGAAATATCAAGAGGTAAAAGCCACTGTAGTTCTGACAGCAGACTTCCGTCAAGTTTTCAGAAGTGTAAGTGTTTATGAGAGGAGACTGGCCATCTTTCTCTCAAGGACCACCTTACAGATTTGAACTGCCCCTGTACATATTAAACTATGCCTCTGGGGTTTCTTACCAAGAGGTGCAGAGAGTCTAGAATAGATTTAATAGAATTTACTGTATCTGAAATTTAATTGTTGACTGTAATGAAATGATAAATTACCAGGTACTGAACTCGGACTAGTAGGGGAAAGTTCTTAACTGTTAACGTGGAAATGAAAAGAATTTTGTTTGTTTTAATTATTACTGGTGTTTTTCCTTGAATAGGAGTAGCGGGGGAGATATACCCTCAAGTAGTAGAGGGAAAGTAGTGGAAGTGGTACAAGTCAGATCCTGTTTAGTGATGTAGGGCCACTGTTATGATGAATATTGACTTCTCCATCAGCTTAGATTACTGAGCAGCTACTCAGGACCAGTGTTTACATGTATCTTCAACAAGCCATGAGAATTGAATAGCTGTTCATCATGTACAATCTAAATATGAGGGACTTAAGTGGTTCAAGTAATTTCTTATGCTTGGAATTGGCAAAGTAATATACTGTATCGCGTTGTGTACATGGGATAAGGGAGTGGATAATTAAGCATTGTTGTTGTTGTTATTGTACTGTCTAATCAGAACCAGACTATAGATAGCTGACCTTTCAGCAGCTTTTCAGAGGTAGTTAATCACATGGGAGGAGGTTGCCCATCCTCCTGCGGACCAGCTGATGGACTAAAACTATGTTATCTTTGGGATTGCAGTGCAGCTCTTGGCTGAAAATGTTAAGCTTAGTGTATAGAACTTGTCAGCTGCTCTGAAGGAGAAAATTGAGGCAGTGTGCTTCCATAAAGTTTTACAGCTTTTAAAACCCTATAAGGCACTTCTCTGTCCTGTTGGGTTCCTGTGAGTTCAGAAAGACTTGATGGCAGTAGAGGGAGTACATAGGACAGGTGAGTGTGGAGAAGTACATGTCAGCTGCTTTTAAATTAGGTCACGAAGGTAGGATCTAAGCGAGATCAAGAAAGGGTTTATGGTGTTGTTGTTGTTAGGTGCTGTCCAGTCATTTGTGGCCCATAGCAACTTTGTAAACAGATCTAAACAGATCTGAACTGTGTCCTCCTGATGCACTAGAGCCCACTGTGGCAGTCTCTTGTGTCAATCTGCCTGTCAAGGATCTCCCTCTTTTTCACTGACCCTCTACCTTTCTGAGCATCATGTCCCTTTCCAAGGAGTAGCCCCTCCTAGCAACATGACCAAACATGTGAAGTGAAGCCTCATCATCTTTGCCTCCAAAGAGCACTCTGGGTGCCCCATTTCCAAGACACATTTGTTTATTCTTCGGCTGTCCATGGGATGTTCAGTGCTCTTCTCCAAAACCACAGCTCAAAGGCATCAATTTTTCTCTGTCAGCATTATTCATTGTCCAGTTCTCAGATGCATTGCAAGTGATCAGAAAGACCATGGCCTGAATCAGACGCACGTAAGTTCTCAAGCTGACATCATTACTCCTCAGTAATTTGGGAGAGGTCCCTAACCACAGACTTCCCCAGTGCAAGGCATTTCCCAATTTCCGACTGCTTGTACCAAGGATGTTAATTATGCATCCAAGTAGGATGAAGTTTCTGACAGTTTCCGTCTTTTCTCCATCTAGCATGAGGTTGCCTGTTGGTCCAGTGGTACAAAATCTTTGTCTTCTTGACATTGACATGTAACCCATATTGAAAGCTCTGCTCTTTGATCTTCTGTAATAAGTGCTTGAAGTCCTCCTCACTTTTCAGCAAGCAAGGTTGTGTTATCTGTATAATGGTTATTGTTAAGTCTCTCTCTGATCCTGATGCTACATTCTTCAGAGTCCAGCTTCTCGAATAATCTGCTCAACATACAGATTGACTAGAGAGGGAGAGAGAATACAACCGTGACATACTCCCTTCCTAATTTTAAACCATGTAGTGTTATTAAGATAGACTAGGAAGCAGGATTGACCATCTGCCTCTGAAAACCCTATGAATAGTAGAGGAATGCAGATAGTTATAGTAGTAGTGATTAATTCTAGATTGGAAGTTGGTCAAAATGAGAAAAAATAATGGTAAACATTATTTAATAATTAGACCATGGAATGTACTTAGCTTAAATGTTGGAAAGCTAGAAATTTTGAAAATGAAATGGAATGTGTGAACATCAACATTTTAGACATTAGTGAGAAGAGATGGACTAACTTTGGCTGCTTTGAGTCAGATAATTATATAATATTAACAGAAGAAGAATGGTGGTATGTTCATAGTAAAAAAGTAATTTTAAATTATAGCCTGAAATACAATGTTGTAAGCGATAGGATATTATCCTTACACATCCAAGGAAGGCTCATTAATACTACTATAATTCAAATATACACTCCTACATCGGGAGCCAAGAAGAAAGAAATTAAAAATGTTTACCAGATCTTGCATTCTGAAATTGACCAAGTATGCAGTCAAGATGCATTAATGATAGTTGGTAACTGGAATATAAAAGTGGGGAAAAGTGAAGAAAAAATAGAAGTTGAAAAATAGAACTGTTGTGAGAGAAATGAGACTAGAAATAGGATCATGGAATTTTGTATTTTCAATGATATATTCATTGCAGGTACCTTTTTTAAAAGACAACGACTTTATACATGGATCTGACATTATGGGCTTCATAGGATTGACCACATCAATCCTATGGAAGGAATTATTAAGAGAATCATAGTATCAACAGTCAAAACTAGGCCAGGCCTGCCACTCAAGCAGATATATGCACACCCATGTTTATTGTGGCTTTGTTCACAAGAGCAAAGAGCTGGAAACAACCCAGGTGCCCATCAACAAATAAATGGCTAGAGACGCTGTGTTATAGTCACACAACGGAATACTATGCTGCATTGAAAAATAAGGAAGGAACTCGTAAGATACTATACAAAATGGGTGACCCTAGAGGACACTATGCTGAGTGAAATAGCTCAGTCACAAAAGGACAAATACTGTATAGTGCTACTGTTGTAAAAGGGAACTGACATTGGAGTTGGGGGAAAACTAGGAGGGAATAAATAATGTATACTGCTTTGAAACAGGTGAGGGAGAAAACTGTTTAGGAGGAATGTATGATTGAGTATTAATTGTCATGTCAGAGAGTCCAGAATGAAAGCTGCATAGTGGAGTAGCGAGGGGCGGTTGTGCGTGTAAGGGGGGACAGCAATTGTATCACAGTGAAAGAATTTAAGTTTGGGGTTTTTTGGTGGTGTTTTTTGTGTTTTGTTTTTACTTTTCAAAGAGAAAAGCAAACTGGGGGTGAGGGGTGGGCAGGGAGGAAATTGTGCAACAATGAATGACTGGAAATCCAAAGTCTCTGTAAACTCACTAAAATAAAATATGTTGTTGTGGTTGTTATGTGCCGTCGAGTCGTTTCCAACTCATAGTGAACCTAAGTACAACAGCCCTAAACCCTGCTCTATCCTGTGTCAATTGCATTGCCTCTAACACACCCATCCCCATTACCCCAGTCACTGAATCAATCCACCTCATAGAGGGTCTTCCCCTCCTCCGCTATCGCTCTACCCTACCAAGCATGATGTCCCTCTCCACGGACCTGTCTCTCCTTACAACATGTCCAAAGTATGTCAGACGAAGCCCCAGAATCCTTGCCTCCAAGGAGTAGCCTGGTTTAATCCTCTCCAGGATGAATCTGTTTGTTTTCTTGGCAGTCCAGGGTACATTCAATACTCTTCTCCAGCACCACAGCTCAAAGGCGTCAGTTCTCCTTCTATCCTCCCTAGTCATTGTCCAACTCTCTGATGCATAACAAGTGATTGCAAAGAGCATGGCCTGTATCAGGCGGTCCTTAGTCTCCAGAGAGACACCATTGCCCTTGAGTACTTTAGAGAGGTCCCTAACAGCAGACTTTCCCATCGCAGTACGTTTTTTTATTTCCTGGCTGCTTGTGCCAAAAGTGTTGACCGTGGAGCCGGGCAAACTGAAGCTATGAGCAATCTCAATCTCTTCGCCATCCATCCTGATGCTACCGATTGGTCCATTGGTGAGAATCTTTGTCTTCTTGACATTGCGTCTCAGTTCATTTTGAAGGCTGCGGTCCTTGACCCTCTTCAGCAAGTGCATGAGGTCCTCCTCAGTTTCAGTGAGCAAGGTTGTGTCATCTGCATAACACAGATTGTTGATCGATCTTCCACCAATCCTAACGCCACGCTTCTCATAGAGCCCAGCCTCTCGGATAATCTGCTCTGCATACATGTTGAAAAGGTATGGAGATAGGACACATCCCTGGCGTACACCCTTCCCAGTTTTGAACCATGCAGTGTTGCCCTGCTCTGTTCTGACGACTGCCTCTTTGTCCAAGTATAGATTTCGCATTAGCACAAGTAAATGTTCTGGGATTCCCATTCTTCTCAGAGTCAGCCACAGTTTGTTATGATCCACACAGTCAAATGCCTTTGCATAATCAATGAAACACAGATAGGCATTCTTCTGGTATTCTCTGCTTTCAGGTAAGATCCATCTGACATCAGCTACAATATCCCTAGTATCACAACCCCTTCTAAACCCAGCCTGGACTTTTGGCAGTTCTCTGCTGATGTACTGTTCCAGTCGTTTTTGGATAATCTTCAGTAGAGTCTTGCTTGCA
This sequence comes from Elephantulus edwardii, assembly GCF_000299155.1. NCBI lineage: Eukaryota > Metazoa > Chordata > Mammalia > Macroscelidea > Macroscelididae > Elephantulus > Elephantulus edwardii. The sequence goes on from NW_006399752.1 coordinate 8,004,363, forward strand.
TGTGAAGTCAATGATATTGTTCTGTAGTTTCCACACTCAGTTGGGTAAAAAAAGAAAAACAAACCCAAAAGTAGGCCGGGGTGGACTATGGGTCAGATCATAAATTACTTATGTGCAAGTTTCAAACTAAGGCTGAAGAAAATAAGCCCATGAAAACCAAAATATGATTTTGAATCTATTCCATTTGAATTTCAAGATCATCTTAAGAATAGGTTTGAAATATTGAACACCATCCACTCATTTAAATTACAATTTTGACAGGTAGTTTGCCCTTGCCCAGTATGATTATGTATAGGGAATGGTTACCTTATTTGCTGAAACTGAAGAAGACCTGAAGAAGATCTTGGTCTTTAATGTCAATTGAAGCTAAACATCAAGAAGACAAAGATTCTTAGCACTAGGCCAATTGGCAGCACTGTGATAAATGGAGAAGAGATTGAGATTGTTAACAGTTATAGCTTGCTCGGCTTCACTATCAACTCTCTTAACACCAGTCAGGAAGTCAAAAGACAAATTGCATTGGGAAAATCTGCTATCAGCGACCTCTCCAGAGTGCTGAAAAGCAATGATTTTAGTCTAGAGACTAAGGTTCACCTGACCAGGCCATGGTATTCACAATTACTTGCTTTATTTCAGAGACCTGGACAGGGACTAAAAATGACAGAAGAAGAATCGATTCCTTCAAACTGTGCCGGAGAAAAGTCCATACCATGGACTGCCATGAAAACAAATAGGTCTGTCTTGTCGAGGGTGAAACTAAGTTTCTCCTTGGAGGCTAGGATTTTGAAGCATACTTTGCGCATGTGGCCAGGAGAGACCAGTCCTTGGAGAAGGACATCATGTTCAGAAGGGTGGAGGGACAGCACAGGAGAGGACAACCCCTGATGAGAAGGATTGATACAGGAACTGGGATAGTGGGGGCTGGTGTATCAGAATTAGTGAGACTGGCTCAGGATAGGACAGGGTTCAGAGCTGCTCTACGTAGGGTTGCTGTGGGTCACAGGCCACATGACAGCACATAACAACAACAAAATGACAGAACTCTTGGAAAGCTAGCTTACAATGACTTTATCTAGTAATCCTGCCCATAGAAATCAATCCAAAACAAATAGTATTACATCAAATCAAAAGTATAGAAACAATGTAAATCTAAAACCAGAAGGAAAAATTATTTAAATGCTTACCAAGTCATTACTACAAAATTATATACAGTAGAATTTCAACTTTTTACAAACTGAAAAGAAATTAAGATACAAAGTGAATTTCCCTCAAGAGTAGAACTGTTAGGGGCCATCACGTCACCTTTAGACTTAGCAACCTCATGTGGCAGAATAGCACTGACTGCTCACGGGGGTTTTAAACCTGTCAGCCGATTGCCAGCGTCCTCTCTAGGAGCTTCTGAGTGGATCTGAGCAGCTGACCTTACCATTAGCAACCTAAAACTTAGTTGTTGCACCAGCGGGGTATTCAGTGACTTGATTTTTTTCCCCTCTAATTTTCTAAAATAAACGTTTAATACTTAAAGAAATATTGAACACCAATCATAAGACCAGATGAGCTATGGAATGATATCAAGGATATCATCTATGAAGAAAGCAAAATGTCATTTCAGAGACAAGGAGAAAGAAAAAACTAAAATGTATGTGAGAAGAGACTCTGAACGTTGCATTAAAGTGTCAAGAAGCCAAAACAAAGGGAAAATATGCCGAAGTAAAAGAGCTGAACAGATGGCTTTCAGAGGGCAGCTCAGGAAGACAGAGAAAATTATAATGGAATAGGCAGAGAGCTGAAATTGGAGAATAAAAAAGGAAGAACTTGTTCTGCATTTCTCAAGCCGAGAGAACTGAAAAAGAAATTTAAGTCTCGACTTGGCAATATTGAAACATGCTATAGGCAACATTTTAAATGACCCAGAATGCATCAAAAGAAGAAAGGGTTATAGACTATAGAGAACAGGAAAACAAAATAATACAATGCATAAAAAGACAAAGCATTAAAAAAAAACAACACCCAAAATACCTTGGTATTAAAAAAAGCAGTTTAAATTATGGTAGTATATTTGCTTTCATGTTGCCTAAAAGAAATAATCCACTCTCACACATTTGAGAACAATATATGCTTATATAATGTGAAAAGTACTTATATTTTACTTAAAAGAAAAATTTTGCACTCTTGAGTCCATTGTTACTTTCTGAAACTCTCATAAGTTTTTCAAGAAACAAAACCACTGCCATCTTATGTCAAATCCATTCAAATTATATTTACAGAGTAAAGAACCAAAATTAAAAATGGCTTTAAGTAACATTAGTTGAAAATTTTTTAGTCTTAATTAGATTCAGTTACTTTTGAGTCTTTAAATTCTTATTTTTTTCCTTTTCATAATGCATACAATATATATATCATTGTTACTATGTGACATAGAGCTGAAACTACCTCAACTGGCTCACCAGCATGTTTTTCGAGGATGTTGACTGTGTAAGAGGAGGTTGCCCATCTTTTTCCCCCGTGGAGCAGCTGGTTGATTGAAACCCACATGCCTTTGAGTTGGCAGTGTAGGTCCTTACACTAGGCCACCGGACCTTCCTTTTTTCACGCTAGTTGATTAAAATGCACCAACCTTCTGTTGACTGTTCATTGTAAGATGAACTTCACATTTCCAATTTTTTTTTTTTTAATTGCTTGCAAAGAAATTTCTTAAGGGGGAAATAACCTGGTAAGTTTATACTTTCATTTTTACTTGCTGAAAAATTCTGAAATACAAACTCTTGTTTTATAGATCCCTGGGTTTTGTGAGAATGAGAAGGGTGTCGTCCCTTGCAATATTCTGGTTGGCTATAAAGCCGTCTACCGTTTGTGCTTTGGCTTGGCTATGTTCTATCTTCTCCTCTCTTTACTCATGATTAAAGTGAAAAGCAGCAGTGATCCTAGAGCTGCCGTGCACAATGGGTAAGTTTTGAAGTCTGAGGAGCCACTTCTCAGTAATTTTAAATCTGTCTACAGAAACTTAAAGTAAATTTACATATAACCTGCAGAATTATTTTGTCCATTGTTGATGTCAAAATAAGAAATTCCTCTTTTTTACTAAAGATTGTCAGACTTTGAAAAGAAAAATATTAATAGCTTTGAGTTATGTATTGGCATACTCTCTTATTCATGATACTTTATATATTTATCCTAAAAAAGATCTGTTACATTTGTGACTGTTAATAGGGAACTCTTCTCTTTTTCTTGTGACTGTTAATAGGGAACTCTTCTCTTTTCCTCCTCCTCTGACTTTTTGGTGGACTAGTCCTGGTGTGGTTCCCTAGACCTTTTAGTACAGCAGATTGAAAACCTTTATTCCTAACAAGGGAGATTGATTGTTCTAAACCTTTAAATTTACTGGCTAACCAAGGAGAAGAAGAAAATAATGGTCCCAGTCTTAGTATCCTGTATTACAAGTATTACTTCTGGTTCTGATAATTTAAATATGGCCAAACTTTAATGTTCTTGTTTCCCCTCCACCCCATATTAAGGAGAAAATATTCTTAAGTATTTGTTATTGCTTACGTACTAGCATGTGCTACCAAAGAGAGGAAAAACGAACAGGTAAAATGTAAATATTAATGGAAAAAAGTCATTGGAGAATTTGTTATTTTAGTCATTGATGAATTTAAATTTTTATCAATTTTTGAATAGAGGAATTTACCATGTACATTTTTAAAAATAATACAGTGTTTATTTATAAAATTTATCTTGTTGATGTTGTCATTGTTACGTGCATTGAGCTGCCTTCGACTTATATAGTGACCCTATGTACAACAGCCCCAAACCCTGCTCTATCCTGTGCCAATCTTCATGTCTCTGACACACCTTACCCCCCATTACCCCAGTCACTGAATCAATCCATCTCATCAAGGGTCTTCCTCTCCTTTGTTATCCCTCCACCCTCTCAAGCATAATGTCCCTCTCCAGGTACTGATCCCTCCTTACAACATGTCCAGAATATGTCAGATGAAGCTTTAGAATCCTTGCCTCCAAGGAGCAGCTTGGCTTCACCCTCTCCAGCATAAACTTGTTTGTTCTCCTAGCAATCCATGCGTATATTCAGTACTCTTTTTTTCAAGCACCGAAGATCAAAAGCATCAACTCTCCTTCTATCATTCCTAGCCATTGTCCAGCTCTCTGATGCATAGCAAGTAATTGCAAAGACCATGGCTCTCAGGTACACCTTAGTCTCCAGACTGACATCATTGCTCTTCAATACTTTGGAGAGGTCTCTGACAACAGACTTTTCCCAGTGCAATTCATATTTTCATTTCCTGGCTGCTGGTACCAAGAGTGTTGATTGTAGAGCCAAGCAAACTGAAGCTTTCAACAATCTCAGTCTCTTCATCATCTGTCATGATGCTGCCAATAGGCCCAGTGGGGAGAATCTTTGTTTTCTTGAGGTTGAGCTTCAGTCTATACTGAAGGCTGCAGTCCTTGACCTTCTGCAGCAAGCACTTCAGGTCCTCCTCAGTTTCAGCAAGCAGGGTTATGTCATCTGCATAACACAGACTGTTGATGAGTCTACTTCCAATCCTGATGCCACACTTCTCCTCATAGAGCCCAGCCTCCAGAATAATCTGTTCCACATATAGATTGAAAAGATACAGAGATAGGACACATTGTAGACACATACTCTTCCTGATTTTGAACCATGCAGTGTGTCCTTGCTCTGTTTCTGAGGACTGCCTCCTGGTTCAAGTACAGGTTTCACATAAGCACAATCAAATATTCTGGAATTCCCATTCTTCTCAGAATCAGGCACAGGTTGTTGTGTTCCACCAGCCAAATGCCTTTGCTTAGTCAGTGAAACACAGACATTCCTCAGGTACTCTCTGCTTTCAGCCAAGATCCATCTTACATTAGCTATAATATCCCTAGTGCCACGGCCTCTTCTAAATCCAGCCTGCACTTCAGGCAATTCTCTGTTGATGTGCGCTCTCAGTTGTTTTTGATAATCTTCAGCAGAATCTTACTTGCATGTGATACAAACTAAATTGGTAGATTGTTGTATTTGGGGAGAACATTTTTCTATTGGTACAGCGCTTGTCTGTTAGTTTGCTCTACAGTGATAACTTGTGAGTTGCTGTGATAGTGCCACTGGTGTGTCAGATGCCATAAGAGTTAATGATGGTGGACAGGTTTTAGTAGAGCTCCCAGATTAAGACAGACTGGGAAGCAGGATTGGACATCCACTTCTTAAATAACAGGCTTCTGAAAACCCAGTGAAGACAGTGACTGCTGCAGTGGGCTCTAGTGTGTTAAGTGTGAAGATGGCATAGGAGGTTCAGATCACTGTTTATAGGGTCCACTCGACAGCATTTAACAACAACAGCATACTTTCATATGTTACCCCATTTTTTTTAACTTAATCAGATACAATTTTTCTGGAAATATCTCAAAAGCAGTTTAAGTAAGTCTGTTTTCAGGATAGAAAGCTTCAAAAAGAATAATACAAAGCTACTTTGTAAGGTACTCCAAAAACATTTCTTATATCAAATTATTGTGTAATCATTTTAAAAATTTATTTTTTTGTTTTAGATTCTGGTTCTTTAAATTTGCAGCAGCAATTGCTATTATTATTGGGGCATTCTTTATTCCAGAAGGAACTTTTACAACTGGTAAGGATTTTCTCTTTTTAATTCTATAGTACTGATTTTATTTTTAAATAAAATTCTTATTTTACACTGGTTTACTTATTACAGAGATTGTATACACTGTTTTTCATGCCAAATCTTTCCCATTAGTATTGATTTTTATTAAAAAAAACTGACATCATGGCTGCCTGGAATTATAACAGTACTTATTTTTTTATACACTAGATAGAAATAATTGACAGAATTAAGTTTAATATAAAATTTCCTTTTTCTTATTTTTACTGTGATTGTGAAAATAAAAATCGAGCCAGGCATTTATATGTATGTTTTCCTTTCAGTGTGGTTTTATGTGGGCATGGCAGGTGCGTTTTGCTTCATCCTCATTCAGCTTGTCTTGCTTATTGATTTTGCCCATTCATGGAATGAATCTTGGGTTGAAAAAATGGAAGAAGGCAACTCACGATGTTGGTATGCAGGTAAGCTTTCATTTCACAGAACGTATTCATGATCATGAACCTTGAAGGCTAGCGCAGATACGTGAGCTGTATGGTTTTTTATTACCTAATTTCCTTTCAACAAGATTTTAGTGTAATAGTTGCAGAATGGTATTTTATTATCCAATAACTTGTTGAGAGATCTTCTTGCATATCTACTAAAAACTTAATCAAGAACTAGGAAATAACAAAAAGGCCTTAATTGATAAAATGTCAAAAAAAAACGAACTATTGAAAGCATGTACATTTTCTAATTTTTCACCACCAAATTTCTTTTTATTTTAATTTTTTTTATCCTCTAGTGTATAACAGATTAAAATATTAAAGAGAAGGACATTGCTAGAAACAGGTAAAATATTCAGTATTATAATTCATAAACAAGCAAACAAAAAAAATATAAAAAGCAATACTAAGTCATTTTATAGATAAATAAAAAAATACATTTATCAGTAACACCTAAAAAAATTCTTGTCTTGGAGAAGAGACCTGAACAGATATGTTCATTGAGCATGTGGAAAAGACAAAATTTGCAAAGACCTGAAGTCAGAACAGCAAAAGGAAAGTATATACACTTAGAATTTCTCAAGAAATCAAGCAATGCTGAAAGATACTGATGCTTCAGTACAGAAGAATTAAAAGGCGATTGGAGGGATATACAGAAACATTGTATCAAACAGAATAGTTGATAACTGAACCATTTCAAGAAGTAACATGATGAAGAACCAGTAGTACTAAAGGAAGAAATCCAAGCTGCACTGAAGGACTTGACAAAAAAAAAGCCCCGAGATGGAATACCAATTGACATGTTTTAACAAACAGCAGATACAGCCTAGAGGTGCTTACCACACTGCCAGGAAATTTGGAAGACAGCTGCCTGGCCAACTGATTGGTGGTGGTGGTGGTGATTTTTGTTATGTGCCATCAAGTTGATTATGATTCACGGTGACCTCAGGAACAATGGCTCTCAACTCTCTGCCCTATCCTGAGCAAACCTGACCATCTCTGTCACACCTGGTCCCATTGTCAGTTACTGTATGTCAGTCCATCTCACACACAGTCTTCCTCTTGTGCGTTGTCCCTCCACCCTTTCATGGATAATGTCCTCCAAGGAGGTACCAGCTGGCAACATGCCGTAAAGATGTGAGACCGTTTCAAAACCCTTGCATCCAGGTACAACCCAGTTTCACCGTCTCCAGGACAGATCTGTTTTTCTTTTGTCAGTCCATGATACGTTCAGTATTCTTCTCGAGCACCACAACTCAGAGACATCAGTTCTCCTTTTGTCATCCTTAGTCATTGTCCAGCTCTCAGATGCGTAGGAAGCAATTGAGAAGACCAAAGCTTGAATCAGGTGCACTTTAATCACTAGACTGACATTGTTGCTTTTTAGCACTCTGTAGAGGTCCCTGGCAAACTTGACTAAAGCAACCTGTCTTTTGATTTTTTGACTGCTGGTGCCAAGAATGTTGATTGTGGATCTACAAAAGATGAAATCATTAACAATCTCAATCTCCATCTTTTCACTATCTGTCGTTTGGCCTGTCGTTTGTTTTTTTGATGTTGAGCTTCAATCCATACTGAAGATTGCAGTCCTTAACCTTTCGCAGGAAATGCTTCAAATCCTTCTGTTTTAGCAGCAAGATTGTGTCATCTGGATAACACAGATTGTTGATCAGTCTTCCTTCAAACCTGATACCATTTTCTGCATTTAGATTGAAAAGTATACTTTTCAATTGAAGGATTGAAGGATACTTCCCTCATGCACTCCTTTCCTGATAGAGGAGATCCAGATTTATTTCCATTCCCAGAAATAACAGAATGTGGAAATTATCAAACTATCATTTGTAACAAGTAAAATATTGAAGATTATTAAAAATAGACGCTGGGCTATACGAAGAGGAATGTGGCATCAGGATTGGTGGAAGAATCATCAACAACCTGCGTTACACAGATGACAGAACCCTGCTTGCTGAAACTGAGGAGGACTTGCAGCACTTGCTGCAGAAGATCAAGGACTACAGCCTCCAGCTCAACATCAAGAAAACAAAGATTCTAACCACTGGGCCAATTGGCAGCATCAGCATGGATGGTGAGGAGATTGAGATAGTTAACAGTTTTAATTTACTTGGCTCCACAGTCAACACTCTTGGTAACAGCAGCCAGGAAATCAAGAGATGAATTGCATTGGGAAAGTCGGCTGTTAGGGACCTCTCAAGAGTACTGAAGAGCAAGAATGTCAGACTGGAGACTAAGGTGCGCCTGATCCAGGCTATAGTCTTCACAATTACGTGCTGTGCATCAGAGAGTTGGACAGTGAATATGGTTGATAGAGAATTGATGCCTTTGAGCTGTGGTGCTGGAGAAAAGAGTGTTGAATATACCCTGGACTGCTAGGTTTTGTCCTGGAGAGGGTGAAGCCAGAATGTTCCCTGGAGTTAAGGATTCTGAAGCTTCCTCTGACATATTTTGGGCATGTTGCAAGGAAGGACTGGTCCTTGGAGAGGGACATCATGTTTGGCAGAGTGGAGGGGCGGCGAAGGAGAGGAAGACCTTTGATGAGATGGATCAATTCTGTGACTACAGAGGTGGGAATAAGTGTGTTTGAGATGGCTAGGTTGGCACAGGATAGAAGAGTGTATAGAGCTCTTGTACATAGGGTCGCTATGAGTCGCAAGCGACTTGATGGTACATAACAACAACAGCAGCACATCAGTAGGTAACTGCCAAAAAATTCACACTGGATTCAGAAGAGGCTATACAATAAGTTCTATCATTGCTGATATCAGATACATTTTGGCAGAAAGCAGAGAAGACCAGAAAGATGTTGATTTGGTTCATCTGACTGTGTGGATCCTGGGAGTCCCATCACACCTTAATTTCTTTATGAGACTGTACATATACCAAGAAGCAGTCATTCAAATAGAATTATAAAGGTGACTATTTGAAAATCAGAAAATGTATATCAGACTTGTGTCCATACCTACTCAGTCTGTATGCTGAGCATATATCATTGGAGAAGCTGTACTATGTGAAGGGGAAAGTGGCATCAGGATTGGAAGAGGTCTCAGAAACAGCCTGTTTGGGGAAAGTGAAGAGGCCCTGCTGCACAAGTTCAAAGATTATGCAGCCTTCTGTATGGATTACTCTTAAGCATAAAGAAAACAAATGGACTTACAGCTTGAACCATGTGCACATCAAAAGAAAACAAGGGTGGAATCATTCTCTTTTTTAATTACTTAGTGTTCCTACTTTAGTTTGCTCTTCATGGCCCTTGATACTTTATACTTTAGTCGTGAAGTATGTGTAAAGGGTATGAGTTTCTTCAGTAGTAAAAAGTTTAGAATTCATTTTCTTCTTGCTTTATAGGCCACATAATCCTGTTAAGATGTCTCAGTAAAAACATTTTTTTAAATAAAATTATTGTTTTTAAAGAGCCTGTTTGTAATATTTATGACAGCATCTAAGTGTCTGTTTTTTCCACAGCTTTGTTGTCAGCTACAGCTCTGAACTATCTGCTGTCTTTAGTTGCGATAGTCCTCTTCTTTGTCTACTACACTCATCCAGACAGTTGTTCAGAGAATAAGGCGTTCATCAGTGTGAACATGCTGCTCTGCGTTGGTGCTTCTGTAATGTCTATACTGCCCAAAATCCAAGTATGCTCTTCTCTGAAGCTTCTATTTTTTTAGTGAAGTTGAGAATGGGAGGGTGGGGGTTAACTTTTCATAAACCTTGAATGATGTCAGAATAGATATCTGATGCTTCGTGTTTTTTCTGTAGGAATCACAGCCAAGATCTGGTTTATTACAGTCTTCAGTAATTACAGTCTACACAATGTATTTGACGTGGTCTGCAATGACAAATGAACCAGGTATGCCTTGTTTTCTTCTATTCTTTTTCAGTGACTTAACAGTTTTCCTTTCTTCCCCCCAAGATGGTGATTTTGTAAAAATAAGTTACTTTTTTTTTTTTAAAAAAAAAAGTTATTTTAAAATTAAGTTCTTGGAGTAATAAAAGAGATGGAAATAATATTTCCATAGTTGATATATTGCTTTATTATTTAATTTGGTATTTTCCTTTGCTAACTAACAGGAGAAGGTTATAAGAAATTATTTGAAAATTACAAGAGCTATATCTGTCTTGCATGGCTCATAAAGTAGTTGGTTATATATGAAAAAAAAAGCTGTTCAAATGCTTTTGAACCAGTTACAAACAGTATCATTTTGCCATAATGAATTCTTTTTTGGATTGGATAAAATACTTTGACTTTGTGTTGACCTAATATTGCATCCCATAAGACAGGAGACAATTTCAGAAAGGTAGATAGCCACTAACAAGATATTTATTAGTATTTCAGATAAGATCATTAAATGAATCTGGCTATTATAATTGAGCTTTATAAATTCTTCAGGTGCTTTATCACTAGTAAGAAGAAATTTTGAGTTACATTTTGGGTTTTTTGTTGGTTTGGTTGGGTTTTTTGGTTGATTGATTTTATTTTATTTTTAAATATACTTACACTAGACAATACTACAGGGAGCTCATATGGCTAAGTGATAAGGAACTGCACTCCAAGCCCAAAGGTACATGGTTCAAATCCACAAGTGCTCCATTGGAAGAAAATAGTCTCCCATGCTATTTACTGCCTCTGAAAACCCTCTTGAGGGTCATCTATTTAGTTAGTACTGACTTGGCAGGACACAGCAAGAGAGAATACTTAGTACTATTTTCTAGCTTATTGTTAAGAAAAAAATACTTGTAATTTACTTTGGAGATTGGTTTTATGTGACTTAAAGGAAGAATCATTTTAGTGATAAGACTAATTGACTTTCCTCACTCGGAGGAAAAAAGAATTTTTGGACATTCAGTGAATTCTTTACCAACTCTTTTAAATCTTATGTATGGAAAACTGAATAGTCATTAGTTTATTACTGCTTACATGGTCATTTCCAAAATTCATTTGCTAGGATTCTAATAATTGATTGTTTCCCCCATGCTTATTTGTGTAAGCTATTTTATTTACTCTCTACAATCATGTGCTTTGTCAGATTGATAAACTTCACTAATTTCATCAGAATCTATGGTGGCTTAGGGCATCTCACTTTTACTCCTAACTGTATTTGACTTTTATCTAAATTTCACCCATTTCCTTACCTATTTTCATTCACTTTTTAGTTAACAACCGAGCACCTAACCCCTGCATCACCTTGTCGCCTTCCTTATCTATAGAAAGATTATAATATCTTTCAGCTACTGTGAAACATTAAAAGTGAAATGATTTCACTTTTCCAAGTACTTCTGTAAAACTGGCGCTACTGATTCGTGCGAGGAAAAAAAATCTCATTATTAATAAACAGTTGTTTCCAGTCTTTTTGGTAATACATACAAACTCATGAAAAATATTTACATTTTCAAGGGTGCTGTTGATAAAAAGTTAAAAACAATTCCATTTATGTCCTAAAGATCACATAATTTCATGCTTTTGTACCATTTTGATTTGATCCTACTTTTTTTTATCATAGAAACAAACTGCAACCCAAGTCTGTTAAGCATAATTGGTTACAACACAACGAGCTCTATTCCCAAGGATGGGCAGTCTGTCCAGTGGTGGCATGCTCAAGGAATTATAGGACTCATCCTCTTTTTATTGTGTGTGTTTTATTCAAGGTAAGGAAAGTATGATTTGATTGATACTTCCTTTTAAGAAGAAATCCAGCTATTCATTTATTAATCATTTCTTAACTTCTCTTCCCAAAATCTTGCTTTCTCCTACAGCATCCGCACTTCAAACAATAGTCAGGTCAATAAATTGACACTAACAAGTGATGAATCAACATTAATAGATGATGGTGGAGCCAGAAGTGATGGTTCTCTGGAGGATGGAGATGAGACTCATCGGGCTATAGATAATGAACGAGATGGTGTCACTTACAGCTACTCCTTCTTTCACTTTATGCTTTTCCTGGCTTCACTTTATATCATGATGACCCTTACCAACTGGTACAGGTACTTCAATCTCATGAAAATTTGGCCGTGGGAATTTTGTTGACATTTTCATTGCAAAACTTGTGTGAGAAGAAATACTTTTTATTCTCCAGTGAATTACAAACTGTACAACTAGATGACTAGTGAAGTCAGTGTGCTGCTGCTGCTGTTGTTGTTAGGTACCCAAGTGACTCCCAGCAACTCTTATGTACAGCAGCCCTAAACCCTGCTCTATCCTGTGCCAACCTTACTGTCTCTGACACACCTACCCCATTACCCCAGTCACTGAATCAGTCCATCTCACCAAGGGTCTTTCTCTCCTCTTCAGTCCATCTATCACAGTACCAGGCAAGGATTCTGAAGCTTCATCTGACATACTTTGGACATGTTGCAAGGAGGGACCCGTCCTTGGAGAGGGACATCATTCTTGGGAGGGTGGAGGGACAGATCAAAATGAGATCTGAAAATTTTACTTCTTTGCTTAAATAATGACATTGAAATACTTTCAAATCTTAAAATGATTAAAATAGAAAATTTTGTAAGTGCATTTCTTGACATATTAAATGGAATGCATATTGAAATTTATCCAGTACAAATATGTCTATTTGCATAGCCAGTTCCTGACATACAATAGTAAATTATAGCACATTCCTTCTGTTAGGTCTGTCTTTAAAAGTTCTGGAGACTTTAAAGTTGGGGCACAGATACATTAATGTAGTGTCTTTTTAGAGTTCTTCAAGTTGTAATTATATACTTTAAAAAAAACCATTTCATAGTTATTCTACACATCTTATAACAATAAGGTAGCAATTTACATTACTTCATTTTTCAATTTTGTCCAAATGACTACCGAAAGCTTTGGCATAAGAGCCACTATATGGTTTGGACATTTTTATTTATAATTTGATCCTTACGTGTAATTTCTAAAGATTTTTGGTACTAGCAAAAGATTCAAGGGAAAAAATATTCTTTGCCTCATTTCTCTGTGAAGAACAATCTCTATACTAGAATATATCTAGCTATAAAAATCTAAGTAGGTCTCAGTAATTGAAAGCTTTGGCTGTCAAGTAACAATATATTTGAAAATCTTTTTTCATTTATTTCATTAACTAATCCCCAAAGTTTGGAGTACATTTCCTCCCTGCCTTATAATAAGACATTTGGGAAGTGGCTGCAAAGGCTTTTATACTTTAGCGCATTAAAGAATATTACTGATCTTTTTCAGTGATCTTTAATACTTAACACCAACTATGAAAGCAGTATGGAAAATAAGGCAGCAGATTTGAAGTTACTAATAATCCAACACAACGACTCCTTTTTGTTTTCCTTAAATATTAGGTATGAACCTTCTCGTGAGATGAAAAGTCAGTGGACAGCTGTCTGGGTGAAAATTTCTTCCAGTTGGATTGGCATCGTGCTGTATGTTTGGACCCTGGTGGCACCACTTGTTCTTACAAATCGTGATTTTGACTGAAAATGGGACTTATGGCATGAAAGTCCCACTTTGATCATTGCTAATTTGAAGTTAACAGTATTACAACTTTTGTAAAGTTTGTGTGTGTGTGTGTGTGTATTGTGTGTGTGTGTCTGTACTTCCCATTTAACGTTTCCAGTGTTAGTCTGGCATGAATTAAATTTTACCAGTTGCCATTTTTTTTATTCCTTATTTTGTCAAGCCCATTAATACATTTGTTTGAATGAATTGCAGGAGGGTTTACTGAATGTGGGTAGTGAGTTAGAGAAGTGTATATTTTAGCTTTATCTAACTCTGCTGTGTAGTTGTGAAATTAGGCTGCAAGTGAAACTATTTGCTTGGCATGTTGATTTTCAAGCTATGTTAGTACTTAAGCTGTTTTAAAATGTATCAGTGGAAACGGATGACTGCCTTTTCATATTCTGATGCCTTGCACTTCAGGAAACTGCAAAGAACTTGGCTGTTCTGTAATTTTGTCTGGTCAGGTCCCTTAGATGCCAGCTGTTTGGAAATTCATATCATGTTTTCCCTTTTATAGGAAGATAAGGAACTTAACCAGGTAAAGAGAATTTGATGGACATTAGTGTAGATTGTGCATGGAGGTAGAGACCCAGAGCCTTCAGAGGAATGCAGATTGGCGATGGAGTATATTCGCTTAATGTTCAGTTAGATTGTAATCTTCCCTAAGTAGGGGTGGTCTTCCCTACCAAGAGAGTAAATGTTATTTTAGTCATCATATACACATGCAGAAGAATGGGTTCAGTGGAAATGTTGGGGACTCGGAAGGATTAAATGATAGTTATGAAAAGGAAAATCATGGTTTAGAAGCAATTATTTTCTAAATGATTTTGAGAGTTAATTTTGGAAAACAAAAGTATATTAAACTTTGGGTCAGGAAGAAAATGCAAAATACTGAGCTTGAGTAAGTGCTTAGGCAAAATTTAATCCAGTTCTCATTTTATAAATGAAAAAGCTTAAAAGCAGATTTATATAGCTCGTACAGCTAATTAGTGGCTAAGCTGGGAAATTCCAAGTATGTCAAAAGTAGCCAGCATTCTTCTGTCACATTCAGAAATCATTTCTATTCAGAGTACATGCAGATTAGATTTTTATACCTCATTAGTTGTGGATGTGATTTGGGGTTTTTGGTGGCTAGAATGTCGTCTACCTGGAAACTCAGGCCAAGTGAGTGAGAAATGCTGTAGAATAAAGCTTCTGCTTGCAGTACATTGTACAGTTCACATGTACTTAAAATGCTTTTGTATTTGCTGCTGTGTAGATTAAATGTATAGCTGCTTAATCATTTCAGGTAGAAGATAAAGCATTAATTACAGTTATTAACTTAGAAATGCAATTATTTGTACCTGTCATTAGTCTTAATGAAGCTTTAAAAAGCTATATTTGCCTCTTTAAATATTTATTCATGTATGTGAACAGTTAATATACCAACTGTGTTACGTGTGTTAATGCTGTTTGATAATTTTGAATAATTGTATTCTATATATAAATAAATAAATAAACCCAAATAAGTATGTATAGTGTATTCATTTTTCAGCGCTCAAATGTTTTAGGTGTCCATAACACTCAGGTCTGTGTGGTTAGGGTTTTTTTTCCCTTCTCAGAAAAAAAAACCGCATGACATTAGAGGATTAACTAAATCTATTTCCTGTCCTGAAAATGTTTTGAAGGTAATTTGTACTTTTTTTATTTACAAAGAATCGCTAAAGTTAGACTGCAGAGGCAATTAAAATCGTGTTTTCCTCCACCTATAGTAGGTGAAGTTTAGTTTGGAAAATATTTTTCATTCAGTCAGTAAGATATTCTACACCTTCTCTGTCCTTCAGGCATTTTTTCCCCCTAAGCTGGTGATTGTATTCTTTTTTTTTTTGTAATGACCTTCAATTTTCTTCATGGTTGATGTCTTTGATGCCATCCCATAATTTATCTATCTGATCTTTGGTCATTAGTGTTCAGTACATCAAATCTTTTCTTGACACAGTATTTTTCAGTTTCCACTCATTCCTTGCTGCACACTTTTGCTCCCCGCCCACGCCTCCCCCCCAGGTCACCTTTCTCTTTGAAAAGTAAAAAAAAAAATTCTTTCATTGTTCTACAATCCCACCACACCCTAGTCCACTCCACTTGTGCAGCTTTCATTTTGGACTCGTATCATGACAATAATACCTAATCATATATCCCTTTTAAACAGTTCTCTCCCTCATCTGTTTCAATGCAGTATACATTATTTATCCCCTCTGATTATTTTCCCTCCAGTCCTGATGTCAGTTCTGCTTTACAACAGTGGCATTATTCAGTATTTGTCCTTCTGTGACTGAGAAATTTCACTAAGCATAACACCATACAGGGCACCCATTTTGTATATTTCATGAGTTCCTTGGTTTTCAGTGCAGCATAGTATTCCATTATGTGAATATACCGGAGCTTCTCTATCTATTCGTTTGTTGATGGTCATTTGGTATTTCCAATTCTTTGCTATTGTAAACAAAGCCACAGTAAACATGGATGTACATATATATGCTTGGATCAAGGACACAGGACTAAAACCAAGGATTATAAACTTCATTAGAGAAAGGCTTGGAAGAACTCTAGTAGTCCTAATCTACACATAAACAGTCTTCCAAGTACCCTGAAAAACCTACAACAAGGAGAGGATAAAATAGATGAATGGGATCTTCTAAGAATCAAATCCCTATGCACATCCAAAGACTTCTCCAACAGGGTAAAAAGGGAAGCCACAGACTGGGAAAAAATATTTGGTCATGTCAGATAAGGGATTTATATCTAGAATTTCTAAAATGCCCACGTACCACAACATAAAGGTAAACAACCTAATTGGAAAATGGGCACAGGATATGAACAGACACTTCACCAAAGAAGACATTAAGATGGCAAACACACATATGAAGAAATGTTCAAAATCCCTAGCTCTAAGAGAGATGCAAATCTCAGCCCAGTAAGAATAGCAAAATTTAAGAGAATAGGAAACAACAAATGTTGGGGAGAAACTGGGAACCCTTATTTCACTGTTGGTGGGAGTATAAAATGCAATCACTATGGAAGGCAGTATGGCTCTTGCTCAAAAAGTTGGAAATAGAAATACCATTTGACCCAGCAATTCCACTACTGGGAATATACTCTTTTTTAAAATTTTTTTATTATTTTTTTGTTGTTGTACCGAAAATCAGACCTCACTGGTGGTACAGGAGGAGATTGTCCCTCCTCCAGGTGAACATCTGGTGGATTCATACTGCTCACCTCTGGGATTGCAGTGCAGCTTCTAGTCACTAGGCCACCAGAGATCACCTGGGAATATCCTTTTGACACAAGTTTTTTTTGTTGTTGTTGTTGACACAATTTTTAAGTTCAGATGAGACAGATGCCAAGATCATGTTTTGGTTTAAGTGGACTTCATTTTCTTCAACTTCAATTTGAACCTGCCTATGAATAGTTGACAGTCTGCTCCACAGTCGGCCTCTGGTCTGATTTTGACTACAAATAGCTTCTTTACTGGGTCTTTCCATAAATGCAGTCAATCTGATTCCTGTGAGCTTCGTGTGTATAGTTGCCATTTGTATGTGTTTATAAAGGTATTTGCCATAGATAACATCATTGCTTGTAAAAAATTCTATTATGTGATCTCCAGCCTCATTTTTGTCACCAAGCTTGTATTGTCCAACTATCTTTCCTCCTGTTTCCAATTTTTACATTCTGGTCACCAATTAATGCATCTTGACTGAAAGATCAATTTTAGACTGGGAAAGTTGTTTTTATTGTATGTTGTCAAATTGTGCCTTCAGTGAGTTTTCAGAAGCAGTGAAGCTCAGGAGTGGAGATGCCCATCTGGCTCCTGATGAACAGCTGGTGGATTCTTAACGTTTCATTGAGTTGGGAGGAAAGCTTTTCATCTTTGGTTTTAGTGGTTGATATATTTGAATACTAGTTGTAATACCAGTTCTTCTATATGTGTGTATAGTATCCTATCACAGCATTGAACTTTAGCACAGATCTTGAAATGTTTTCTTGAGAATGAACGCAGCACCATTTTTAATCAATTTGTCATTTCTGGCATAATTGTATCTGATACGATCTGATTCAAGGTGACTAATGCCAACCTATCTCACTCACATATGCCTGGGATCAGCAGATCTAAGTTCAATTTCAATTTCTGACAACTTCCAGTTTTCCTAGAGTTGCACTTTGTTGATTCCATATTCTAATTATTAACAGATGTTTGCAGCCGTTTCTCCTCATTTTGAGTCTTGCCCCATCAGCATATGGAAGTCTTTGACTAGGTGAAGATGTTACTCCATCCATGTCATTACAGGAGACCCTGCGTTGAGGAAGCCATCCTTCAGATGCACTGTCAGCACTTTACAACCAGAGTGTCTCATCTTCCAGGACCGTATCCAGTTCTGCAACCTATGTTCTTTCATCATTCACAGGGTTTTTGAGGGCCAGTTATGTCAGAAGTGGATGGCCAATCCTGCTTTTATAGTTTGTGTACATCTCTTAGCTCCACCAAAACCTATCCACTGACGGGTGACCTTGCTGGCATTAAAAATACTGGTGGTATACTGCTGTGTAGCTGCCTGCATCACAGCAACACACATGCCATCATACTACAGGAAACTTGACAGATGAGTGGTGGGTTGCTACTACAGTTAAAACAGTCTTCTCATGACAAATTTTTTCATGGGTTGTACAAGACTAGTTCCAGTAAGGTGGAAAATCTTATCTATTATTCCATCGTCTCTGGCATTAATTATTCCTCCTTGCTACAGTCTTCCCACTCCTGTCTATGTATGGTTTCAGTGATTCTCTGAAGGTGTCATAGAAACTAAAAACCATCAGGAGAAAATGGCTCACACTACTGATGATAAAGGGTGAACAATGGGCCTGGAGCCTGCAGGCTGAGGGTGTCGGTTGCCAGGGCAGTTGTTAGAACAGGTTAAATGTACTGTCCCAAGTGATCAAGCACTGAACTTTTTTTCATCCTTGTGTACTGTCTAGTTGAACCAACTGGCACAGGAAGCGATTGCCCCTCCTTCTCTAGCATGAGAATCTGGTTGATTCGAACCGTTTGTCTTCGGGATTGTAGCACAGCTTCTTGCCACTAGGCCACCAGAGCTCCCTTAAGCATTGAGCTTTTATGAGCATTCCTTTACATAGGATCTCAGGTCTATAAATAAACAGTGACTTGGGTAATATTTTAGAGGGGAGCTTGTATCCCACCATAACAACCTTATCTCTATAAGGTAATAAATAGCTCATTCTTGAATGAAGCCTTAAGAGCAGATATGAAGGCTAGAATCACAAAGTAGAAGACTATGGATGGAAGGGCCGTTATTACTTAACACTTTGCACGCTGGCACTTCTTAGCTTGGCCCTCTCACAATTGAAGAATTACCTTTCCCCTTAAAATCAGTTTAATCTATTTGAATTGGCGTCACTAAGAATTTAAATGAAAAGCATTTGGTTCCAGGAGATCAAGAGACATGATGCATTGGGCAAGTCCTCTCTCATGCACGTCTCCAAATCACTAAGGAGCAATGATTTCAGTTTGAAGACTAAGGTACATCTGATGCAGGCCATGGTCTTTGCAATCATGTGTTATGCATCTGAAAGCTGGACAATGAATAAGGATGACAGAAGAATTGATCCCAATAAGCTGGAGAAGAGAGCTGCATATCCTATAGACTGCCAAAAGAACAGATATGTCTTGCAGAAAGTGCAGCCAGAAGTCTCCTTAGAGACAAGGATGATAAAAATCTGTCTCACATGTTGTGGATATGTTGCTAGAAGAGTCTATTCCTAGGAGAAGGACATCATGATTGGAAAGGTGGCGGATCAGCAGAGGAGGAAGATCTTTAAGGAGCTGGCTTGACACTGACAGCAGCAATGGGCCAGAAATGATGAGGATGGTGAATGATAGGGCAGAGTTCAGATCTGGTATTCACTGGGTCTCTATGAGTCTTAGTCTACTTCCTGGCACCTGAAAACAACATGCAGGTCTAAGAATATTCCGACAGTCATTTGCTGAGGGATCACTTGTGCTTCCAGAACCCGTAGCTGCATCCCTATTCCTGGACCATCAGCATTCAGCAAGAAAAAATAATCAGGTGATAGAAGCATTGTACAGTCTCACCAGTATCTTTCTTCCTCTTCCTTAGATATGCCAAGAAATGCAGTCATCTGTCCGGTGGTAACCTGCTTTTGCCCCCTCTTGTTGAATGTACTCATACATTACTGAAAGCATGTGAGCTAGCCCTTCATGCCCTGTCTCCCTTGTTACCTAGATAACTAATGTTTCAGTTGCTCATTCAAATTTTCAATCAAGCAATTTACTCTGAAGGAGGAATGTAACATGGTACATTTACTTAATGTTACTTGGCTCAATGCTGCACTCTGTAGACTGTTAAAAGTATTCTTTCAGAGGAGCGAATGGGTAGGGGGGAGGGCTGGGCGGGGAGAGAAGTATAGCAATGAATGAATGGAAATCCAAAATCTCTGTAAATGTTCATTAAAATTATTTTTTTTTAAAAAAGACTAGTCTTTCTTCTGAGGAAATAAAACTTGGTGGCCCAAAGAGATACATATCTTTTGCTCCAATTCTTTAATGGTATTTTTGACATTTGCATCAGTTAAAGGATAAGCAAAGCCCGTTGTAGGATGTTCTAGTAGTGCTCTGTAGTGGGAAGAATCTATGCTGCAATTCCAAAGCACCAGCTGCCCTGCAGGAGAAAGATGGGCAAGTTCCTCTCATATGATCACTGCCTCTGAAAACCCTCTATGTCCAGATCAGCTATGGGTTGGTTCTGACACGACATCAATAGTGTAACTGGTATACTCTGCTGATACATAGACGGAGGAAAAAAGACAAAAACAGATGTCAGAAGAGATTCTGAAAACTGTAATAGTGTCAAGAAGGCTAAACAGAGAAGAAATACTGAAGTAAAAGTGATGAACAGATTTCAGATCTGATGTTCATAAGGTTCCTATGAACATCAGATCAGAAATCTTTATTTTTGTTTAGGGACAACAAAGTATTGAAAGGGATTTACAAAGATCTGGAGCTGGAGAATAAAAAGGGGAAAACTAGCTCAGCATTTCTGAAGTTGAAAGAACTGAAAAATAAGTTCAAGCTTCAAGTTGTAATGCTGACAGATGCTACTGGCAAAATCTCGAATGATGCAGAAAAAAAAGATGGAAGGAATATAAAGAATTAATGTACCAAAAAGAACTGGTTGACACTAAAAAAATTCAAGATGTACCTACCATATGAACAAGAGCCAATGGTAATGAAGGAAGTTCAAGCTGACTGAAAGCACTGGCAAAAAAACCCAAAACAAACAAGTCCCCAGGATACTACCAACCGATATGGTTCAACTAGCAGATGTATGACATGCTCAGCAGTCCAGGCACTTTTTTTTT
>NW_006399752.1:8027243-8048542 GCF_000299155.1 Elephantulus edwardii
ATGCTGTCTTTACCACTACGGCAGTGTAGTAGGATTTGAAATCAGGGAGTGAGATACCTCCTACCGTTCTTCTATTCTTAAGGAGTGCTTTGCTTATTCAGGCCAGGAACTTTGAAGGACAGTGGCTCAGCTGGCTGGAATCCATTTGTTGCCAAAGTGATTCAACAGAATGTATAAAGACTCAAGCAGTATTAGTATCACATGGAAGCAAAATATTACTGAAGACTATCCCCAAATGGTTAGAATACAATGACAGAGACCTGCCAGAAGCTCAATCTGGCTTTAGAAGAGGCCATGACACCAGGGTTATCACTGCTGATTGCAGATGGATGCTGGCTGAAAACAGAGAATAGCAGCCAAGTTGTGTCATCTGCACAACATAGGTTCTATACTGATGCCGATTTTATACTGATTGTTTTCCATGCAAACAAGAATTAAGCGTCCATGTTGTTAAGTGCCATCTAGTCAATTCATATTAACCCTATGAAAAAAGAGATCTGAACCTTGCCCTATCCTGACCCATCCATATGATCTCCCACACACTCAAGCCCATTATAACAATCACTGTGTTGATCCATATTACTGAAGATATTCTCAGAGTAATAAACCACATCCCCAGGAGAACTAAGGGTGGTGACTTGGGTTACACCTTCTAATATGGTGGTACTTGGATTCTACCATTATCTCTTTAATAAATAACTCATCTTTGATGAGGACTTAAACACAAAGATAGCAGAATCATAAAATAGAAGGCCATTGAAGGAAAGCCATACTGGCTAATTCATTGTACAACACTTAAGAATATGATCTAATGGTTAAGTGTCTAGATTTATTCAGCCACTCAACATACACTCCATGAGAGATGAATAAAAACACTTTAAAAATGTACAGTAAAGCTCTAAAAAGGACCACAGTAGAAAACCTTGTACACACAATGAGAAAAAATGTGCAGCAAAACGGAGAAACCTATGGCCAGGCTTACTGGTAAGGAAATGCACTGCCCACCCAAAGATACAGTTTGAATCAACCAGCTTCTTTGCCAAAAAAAAAAAAAAAAAGATGAGTCATCTCCTGTGATTTATAGCCTTTGAAAACCTGCTGGAAAATCAACTTGGGTTAGTTCAAACTTGATGGTACACAACGGTTATTCTGACAGAAACTGGTAAAATTCTTCAAACTATAGCCTATTGCCTGAAATAAACTGATGTCTGTGATTCAACGTTTGGACAAACAAAAAAGCCATTAATGTTAGGTGTCACCAAGTTGACTAAGACTCACAGTGACCCAATGAACAAGAGATCAGAACCTTGACCTATCCTGCTCCAACCTCAGAAGTTAATGGAATTGACACGTCAATCTTTTCTCCAGCCTGATGTTGTTTACTGGTCTGGTGGGTTTTTGTTTTCTTGGTGTTCAGATGTATTCCATATCACAGACTTTCTGAAGAAAATTCTTCAAGTCCTCAAGCAAACTTCTGTCATCTGCATATTTCAAGTTGTTGTTCCATCTTCCTCCAATTCTGATGCCACATTCTTGTTCATTGAGTATATATAGCTTTTCAAATGACTTGCTCAGTATACAGACTAAATAGGTATGGAGAAAAGATACCACCACGACTCACCTTTCCTGATTTTAAACCATGTAATGTTCACAGGTCTGTTCAGACAACTGTCCCTTGGTCTAAATTTCGCAAGGGCACAATTATGTGATCTGGGATCTCTGTCATGCTGCCTCCCTTCTTGTGTCTACCTACCCCTTACTAGGTGAAGGGCAATGTTCTCCAAAACCCGGCTCTACTTCAGGCTATGCACCACCAAGAGCCAGCTCGACTCAGATCACAGTGATACTACCTTATGTCTAGAGCAGGAAGTTCTCAGAACATTCTTCGTAGACTCTGTGAACTGTGCCATATCTGGCCTATAATAAGCCTCTAGATTAGTGTGAGTACCTCCCCTTTCCTCTTACTGGGTACTTTTACCTGAATGGACACTGGATTGGTGAAGACAGAGCCTTATTAGAGAAACAGTAACACCAGACAGACACTCACTTCTTAAAGCAATAACCCATACTAGATCAAAATGCAGCATTTCCCTAGGGATAAAGATCAGAAAGCAAGAAGCTGTAGGATGAAAAAGTAATGGAAATAAGAATCAGAGGAAGAATGCTGTTACATCATGGGTACTATAGCTGTCATCAATCAAAATGTGTATGAAGGTTTGTATGGAAAATTAATCACGAGAAAAATAGGAAATGGAAAAATGTAAAGTTTAATGGGGGGGGGTGGAAGTAACAACACTGAGAAATCACTTTGTTGTTAGGTACCATCAGGTGTGACCTATGGTGACCCTATGAACAACATACCTGAACCTTGACCTATCCTGTGCCATCCTCACAGACTTGACATACTTGAGCCTGTGATACAGTCACTGTGTCAATCCATTTTAGCTAAGTCTTTCTCCGCACCAACCCTCTATCTTTCCAAGTATGATGTCCCTCTCCAGGGAATAGTCTCTCCTAACAACATGCAAAATATGTGACATAGCTTGCTATCTTTTCCTCCAAGGAGCACTCTGACTGCACCCTCTCCAAGACATATCTGTTGTTGGTAGTTCATTGGGTATTTACTCAGTACTCTTCTCCAACACCACAATTCAAAGGCATCAATCTTATTCTGTCATCCTTAATCATGGTCCAGCTCTCAGATGCATAGCAAGTTGACTGAAAAGACCATGATCTGAATCAGGTAGGTGCACCTTGGTCCTCAAACTGACATCACTGCTCCTCAATTTAGAGTGGTCCCTGACTGCCGACTTTCCTAATGCAATGTCTCTCTTAATTTCCAAGTAGAGAACTGCCAGACTTCAAGCTGGATTCAGAAAAGGCCATGGCACCAGGGATATCATTGTTGATGTTAGATCCTGGCTGAAAGGAAAGTGTATCAGAAGAATGTCTGTTTTATTGACTTTTATTGTCTGCTATATTGACTATGAAAAGGCATTTGACTATGTAGATCATAACAAATTATGTCTAAAGTTAAAAATGAGAATCGCAGAACACTTAATTGTGCTCTTGGGAAACCTATATCCTAGAAGATGTTGTGTGAACAAAGCAAGGGAACACGAATTGTTTAAAATTGGGAAAGGTGTGCATCAGTGTTATGTTCTTTCTACATACCTAAGAAATCACCATAGTGGTATGAAGTTATAAAGTATTACACAAAGTACTTAAGCAATAGGGCTGGATTTTTAACATCTACAATAAGAGTAATTGGACAAATGCCTGCAATAAAGCATTGCAAAAGCTAAGCAGTAAGAGCAGAGGGTATTACCTATGGTCAGGTGGGGAACTAGAAATTCTGGGGAAAAAAAAATACTGAAATGATTGCTATCGACAAGAACAGTAATGGTATAAAGGGGGAAAAAGAAGGGGGATAGCATAAAAAACCCACACTAATCCTGGAGTGTGAAGTGAGTACTGATACTTCAACATCACAGGGTATTTTTTTGTTCTCAATAATCAAAGGGTTTGAGTTTTTAAAAGTCATAGAATAGAAACCTAGGCTTTTCATTTTATAAGGTGGCAAGTGGTGAGACAGTAACAACGCCCAACCAAAGTGGTGAAGGATACAGATGCTAGAATTTAGGCCATCTGTCCAGTAATAAGAACCAGAAGTCACGGAAAAGAAGTGAGGTAATAATGTGTCCTATCTCCATACCTTTTCAACCTGTATGCAGAATAGATTATCCGAGAGGCTGGGCTCTATGAGGAGAAGTGTAGTGTCAGAATTGGTGGAAAATCTATTAACAATCTGCGTTATGCAGATGACACAACCCTGCTTGCTGAAACTGAGGAGGACCTGAAATGCTTGCTGTAGAGGGTCAAGGACTGTAGCCTTCAGTATGGATTGAAGCTCAATGTCAAGACAAATGATTCTCACCACTGGACCAATTGGCAGCATCAGGATGGATGGTGAAGAGATTGAGATTGTTAACAACTTTAGTCAGCTTGGCTCCATGGTCAACAGTAGCCAGGAAATTAAAAAAAAAAAAAGTATTGCAAGAGGAAAGTCTGCTATTAGGGACCTCTCCAGGGTAATGAAGACCAATGGTGTCACTCTGGAGACTAAGGTGCATCTGATACAGGCCATGGTCTTTGCAATCACTTGTTATGCATCAGAGAGTTGGACAATGACTAGGGAGGATAGAAGCAGAATTGATGCCTTTGAGCTGTGGTGCTGGAGAAGAGTATTGAGGGTACCAAGAAAACAGATTCATCCTGGAGAGGGTTAAACCAGGCTGCTCCTTGGAGGCAAGGATTCTGGGGCTTCATCTGACATACTTTGGACATTTTGTAAGGAGGGACAATTCCTTGGAGAGGGACATCATGTTTGGGAGGGTGGAGGGACAGCGCGAGAGGGCAAGACCCTCTATGAGGTGGGTTGATGCAGTGACTAGGGTAATTGGGATGCGTGTGTCAAGAGGCAGTGGGACTGGCACAGGATAGAGCAAGATTTAGGGCTGTTGTACATAGGGTCGCTATGAGTTGCAAGCGACTTGACAGCACATAACAGAATTTTTAAAAAAATTCAGTTAAAAATCTTTTTCTCCAAATTTCAAGCAAACTAATATATCTCATATAATCTTAAAATAGTAAAAGATTAAAGAAAACACTGAATGGTTCACAACTGGGAAGGGCATATGGCAGGGATGTGTCCTATCTCCATACCTTTTCAATCCATATGCAGAACAGATCATCCAGGAGGCTGGGCTTTATAAGGAACATGGCATCAGGATTGGAGGAAGAATCATTAACAACCTTTGTTATGCAGATGACACAACCCAGCTTGCTGAAACTGAGAAGGACCTGAAGGGCATGCTGCAGAAGATCAAGGACTGCAGTCTTCAATATGGATTGAAGCTCAACATCAAGGAAACAAAGATTCTGACAACTTGGTCAATTGCCAGCATCATGATAGATGGTGAAGAGATTAAGATTGCCAACAACTTTCGTCGGCTTGTCTCTATGATCAAGACTATTGGTAGGAAATCAAAAGATGAATTGTTTTGGTAAAGTCTGCTGTCAGGGACATCTCCAAAGTACTGAAGAACAACGATGTCAATCTGGAAACCAAGGTGTGCCTGATCCAGGCCATGGTCTTCACAAGTATGTGCTATGCATCAGAAAGCTGAACAATGACCAGGGGTGATAGAAAAATCAATGCTTTTGAGCTGTGGTACTGGAGTATTGAATCTACCATAGACTGTTAAGAGAACTGACTCATCCTGGAGAGTGTGAAGCCAAGCTGCTCCTTGGTGACAAGGATTCTGAAGCTCTGTCAGACACAATTTGGGCATGTTGCAAGGAAGGACTAGTCCTTGGAGAGGGACATAAGGCTTGGAAGGGTGGAGGAACAGCACAAGAGAGGAAGACCCTGGATGAGATGGACTGATTCAGTGACTGGAGTAATGGGGGTAGGTTTATCAGGGACAATAAGGTTGGCACAGGATAGAGCAGGGTTCAGAGCTATGGTACATAGGGTTGTTATGAGTTGCAGATGATTTGACAGCACATAACAACAACTATGTACCTTCAAGACAGTTCCCAAAAAGTGCACACAGGTACCTCAGCCTTAATACCCACAGGGTTTCCAAGTTTTTATCCTGTCAATATTGGCTTTCCACTCAATTGTAAAAAATTGAAGTTCTCAGTCCTGCCAACATTGCCCTCTCCCCCACCTAAGTCCCATCCCATATCAACTCTCCAGTTCAGCTATCATTGCTGCTGCCAACCTGAAAGAGTATCCTACTTTCACCGGGTTGGGAGAAGGCTTCCTTCTCTGGCTCGAGGAAGAATTCTTTCTCTGAAGCTAGAGTTGTTCAATTTATTACCTGGAAGAACAAAAACGATGGAATAAAAGCAAAGACATAGAGAAATGAGTTTAAATCATGTGCATAGGGATTTTATTCTTAGAAGGTCCCATTCATCTGTTTTATCCTTTCCTGGTTGTAGATTTTTCAGGATACCTGGAAGACTGTTAATGTTGTGGATTAGGGCTTCTAGAGTTCTTCCAAGCTTTTCTCTAGTGAAGTTTATAGTCCTTGGTTTTAGTCCTAGATCCACTTTGAGTTGGTTTTTGTGTATGGAGTGAGGTGTGGGTCTTGAGTTTTCTACAGATAGTTTTCCAATTTTCCCAACAACATTTGTTAAAAGGCTGTTGTTTCCCCACTTAACTGATTTCATCTCCTTGTCAAAAATCAGTTGACCATAGGTAGATGGGCTTTTTTCCAGGTTCTCAATTCTAACTGGACTGCTCTTTGGAGGCAAGGGTTCTGAGGCTCCGTCCAACATACTTTGGACATGTTGCAAGGAGGGACAGGTCCTTGGAGAGGGACATCATGCTTGGTAAGGTGGAGGGACAGCACAGAAGGGGAAGGCCCCCTATGAGGTGGATTGATTCAGTGACTGGGGTAATCAGGATGGGTGTGTCAGAGATGGTGCGATTGGCACAAAACAGAGTTTAGGGCTGTTGTACATAGCGTCACTATGAGTCGCAAGCGACTCGACGGCACATAACAACAACAACAACAACATCTGTCTGTTATTGTACCAGTACCACGCTATCTTCATCACCACAGCAGTGTAGTAGGATTTGAAATCAGGACGTGCGATACTTCCTACCTTGCTGGTGGGAGTGTAAAATGGTGCAACCTCTATGAAAGGCAGTATGGCGCTTTCTCAGAAAGTTGGAAATAGAAATACCACTTGACCCAGCAATTCCACTACTGGGAATATACCCTAAAGAAACCGTTACCCAAGCAGATATATGCACATCCATGTTTATTGTGGCTTTGTTAACAATAGCAAAGAGCTGGAAACCAGTGTCCATCAACAAACGAATGGATAGAGAAGCTGTGGTATATTCACACAATGGAATACTACGCTGCATTGAAAAACAAGAAATTCATGAAATAGTATACAGAATGGGTGACCCTAGAGGACATTATGCTGAGTGAAATATTTCAGTCACAAAAGGACAAATACTATATAATGTCACTGTTGTACAGAGGGTCTGACATTGGAGTTGGGGGGAAACTAAGAGGGGATAAATAATGTACACTGCATTGAAACAGAAGAGAGAGAGAACTGTTTACGAGAAATATATGATTAGTTATTATTGTCATGACAAGAGTCCAGAATGAAAGTTGTATAGTAGAGTGGATTGGGGGAGGGAGGATTGTATAACAATGAAAGAATTTTTTTTTAACTTCTCAAAGAGAAAAATGAACTGGAGGGCGGAGGTTGGGAAGGGAGGAAAGTGTGCAACAATGAATGAATGGCAATCCAAAGTCTCTGTAAACTTTCAATAAAATTTAAAAAAAAAAAAAAAAGTGAATGAACATTGAGAATCTCAATTTCCATGATCCTGAAACCAGAACTAGAAGTGGTGTTGGTGCTCATTGCTCTAAGAAAAGGTCACAACAGAAGATCCTAGATAAAGGAGGGTGAAATGTGGAACAAAACTAAAAAACGTAAGGTCAGGCTTACTGGTGCAATAGAAACTAGTGGAAGGCTCCAAGACTCTCGTCTTTATTTGCTCTTTGAACTGCAAAATGCAACGCAACTCACCCCCAAGCCTCGTGTTTTAGCCAAACAATAGACAAGGTACCTAAGAACAAAATACTTCTAATGGTCTTTATTGGCTGATGTTTGAAACTAAACTAGCCGTTTCTAGGTCTTTCTTCAAAAACATTTCTGGGTAGAGTGGTTTCTCCAACCGTTATTAGTCAAACTTTTAATAGTTTACCCCACTCAAGCCACCTCTTTAGCTTGTACAATATACTAAAATGAATTACAAGTAGACGAAATACCGAAATGTGAAAAAAGCAAGTCTTGGGAACTTACAGCTGAAAACAGAGAATGAATGAATGCACACCAAGATACAAAAACCATAAAAGACTATTAGTTCATTTACAGTAGACTAAATAGACTAAATTCTACTATATTAATTTTTGTAAAAAAAAAAACAACCACAGCATTTGTGCATCAGAAGATACTATTAAAATATATATTAATCTACAAGCCACAACATCATGTTGGGAGAAAATACATCTAAAACATACAAAACCAAACATACGTGTGATTGGTGGCATAGAAAGCAACAGGCCAGGCTGCTAACTGAAAGCCTTGTGATTTGAATCTTTACAATGTCCACAATATAGTATTAATTACATTACTTTAATGTAACATTACAAAATTTAAGTAATGTTGTTGTTATGTAATCCTATCTTTTCACTTTCTCTCTGAATGTTCCATGGGAAAAAGAGGGCAGTCATCTCCTCCCATAAAGATTGCAGTGTTATCTAATGGAGGATTGTGATGAGTTAGAATCAGCTTGACAGAAGCAGATAGCAGATTGTGCGTATAAATATTAGAATAAAAACATAAGTATAAACAGAAAAGCAAGTAGCAACAGGGAAAAAAATAATCACGGTACTCACCAAAGAGGAAAAAAATCACCCATGAAATGATGTGCAACCAGACTGTTTTAGAGAATTTAAAAAAAAAAACCAAACAAAAACAGTGGGTCTTCTCATCTCTTCCTAGGTGGGGCTGATAAAGGTAGAATTGGGTTGTTGCTTTTAGGTGCCGTCAAGTATGACTCATAGCAACCCTATGAACAAAAGATCTGACCCTATCACATCCTGTGTCATCCTCCCAATCCGACACATTCGAGCCCACTGCTGCAGTCACTGTGTCAATTCACCTGGTTCAGGGTCTTCCAAGAAACAGCCTCTCCAAGTAACATGCCCAAAGTATGGGGGACAAAATTTCATTTCTTTTTGACTGAGCAATCTGGCTGCACCTTTTAAAGGGGGAAAGCAAAGAATACCAGAAGAATGTCTATGTGTGCTTTATTGACTACAGAAAGGCATTTTACTGTGTGGCTCACAACAAATTATGGCTAAAACTGAGAAAAACGGGAATCCCAGAGCACTCAATTATGCTCATGTGAAACCTATATCTAGACCAAGAGGCTGTTTGTGCCAACAAAGCAAGAGAACACTACATGGTTTAAAATTTGTAAACAGAGTTTGTCAGGAGAATTGTATCCTCTTCTGTACCTATTCAATCTTTAAGTGGAGCAAATTATTTGAGAAGCTTGACTCCATTCCACATCAAGAAAACAAAAATTTTCACCAATGGACCAATAAGCAACATCATGAGAGATGGAGAAAAGATTCAAGTTGTTAATGATTTCACCTCACTTGGAGTCACAATGAGCAGCCTTGGTACCAACAATCAGGAGATTAAGGATTGTACCACCCTGGAAAAGTCTGCAATAGTGGACCTCTCCAAATTACTGAGGAGCAATGATATCAGCACACTAAGGTGTGCCCTATCCAGGCCATGGTCTTTTCAATCACTTGCTATGCATCTGAGAGATGGACAATGAATAAGGATGAAAGAAGAAGAACTGATGCTTCTTAACCGAAATGTTAGAGAAGAGTCCCATGGACTGCCAGAAGAACAGATTATGTCTTGGAAAGAGTGCAGTCAGAGTGCTCCTTGGAGCCAAAGATGATAAGTCTTACATACTTCGGGCATGTTGCTATGAGAGGAACATCATGCTTGGGAAGTTGAAGGTTTGGTGAAATTAAGGAAGACCTTCAACCAGGTGGATTGACACCATGACTTGCAATGGGCTCAAGAGTGTCAGAAATTGTGAGGATGGCACAGGATAGGTCAGGGTTCAGATGTGTTGTTTACAGGGTCACTATGAATTGTACTTGATTCAATGGCACCTAAGCAAAAGAATGACAGTTCTAATCACTCTAGGTGGATTCATGAAGAATACAGGCATACATTTAGTATACATGGGAAGAGTGTGTAAGTTGTCTTTTCTAAGATCCTCAGGGTAGATGCCTTGGAACAATAGATAAACCTTGATGATTCTGCCAGTACTAGGCAACACAAACAAAAATAAATACTGAAAAGTTCAAATTTCTCCCAAGAGATAATCTAGGGAATTCAGAGCCTATTTTCTTACCCTATTTCCTTTTTAGAACTCAGTCTTACGGCTACTCTATCCTCCTCTTTCCCTCTTGTTGTGTGTTGTCAAGTCAGATCTGACTGGCACAGGAGGACTGCCAATCCTTCTCCAGTCGAGCATCTAGTGGATTCAAACTGTGCACCTTCACGATTGCTGTGTCCCTTCTTGCCACTAGGACACCAGAGCTCCCTTTATGGCTACTCTAATTACTAGGAAGAGAAACATTATCTAGCTCTATGAAATAAGCAATTCAACAATCAGTTAACAGAATCAACCATATATATTTCTCATGTTCTGATCAACTAGGTAAGTAGAACTTCAATATTTAAAATCCTAACGCTAAAGGAAACAAAATCGAGTTGCAGAAAGTGTAAAGGATCATAAACAACTTTCATGTATAATTAAAGGAGAATCAAATTGAGGGAACTGGTACACATGGTGGTAGGTACCAAATTATTATTTTATTTCTATTTCTTTATTGTTAAGTGCTATTGTGTTGACTATAATTCACAGGGCTCCTACAAACTTTGCCCCAGTATTCTGCACCATCTTCATTATCTATGGCATTCCCAAGCTCACTGTATCAACTCATCTCATGAAGGGTCTTTTCACCTTTTATCTTCCCTAGCAAGTTAACTTTCTTCTAAGGACTCCTGACTATATGCTCAAAGTATGTAAGATGGGAGTTCTCTGCCCTTGACTCAAAAGCAACACTTTGTTGTACTTCCTCCTACATAGATTTGATTATTCTTTTAGCAGTTCATATAGTCTATTCACAATTCAAAAGTATTTAGATGTTTTAAAAAGTAGGTGACAAAAAAATGTCAGTAATACCCTAAAATTCTAACTATTGAAGAAAAAGATAAAAATTTTTAGATGTTGACTTAGCATGTAATTTTTTAAAAATTAGTATATTTCTCAATTGTTAGAGCTCCAAAATGGTTCCAAGAAGAAGAAACTTGATCATAGTGAGAAAGGGAAGGGAAAGAGGAAAAGCCTGTAATCTTGTTTTTACCTCTTCTTGCCTTAGTAACCTCTAGAAAAGGGACCACTATGAGTGATTCTGAAAACTTTTGGGATTTTTAATTATTTAAATTGCTAAGACCTCACAGTTTACAATCCAGTATTTAAGGATCTGCTAACTTAAGAATGGTTTCCAACTTCTTGTGCAAACCATCAAAAGAATGAGACAGAATATGGTCAATAGTTAAGCCTTTCTTATATTTCCTTATCAACTGCTGTTCAGTAGTTCTGCGTCAACTGTGACTCACAGCAACTCCAACAAAGTAGAAGAAATCCTCCAGGTTCATGTCCACTATAATCTTTACAGAAGCAGACTGGCAGGCCAGTAGAGATCCACAAAGGCCCACTGCAGACCCACAGAGCTTGTGGGAGGTTTTGGGGTTTTTCTGTTTGTTTTTAATTTTATTTTATTAATTTTAATGAACATTTACAGAGATTTTGGATTTCCATTCATTCACTGTTGCACTTTTCTCCCTGCTAGTGACAGGTTTAAACTGTCAACTTTTGTGTAGTAGCAAAATTAGCAGGGAACTGCTGTGCCACCTTTTATGTTGTTGTTCGGTGCCACAGAGTTGACTACAACTAATAATGACTTTATGAACAACAGCTCTGAACACTGCCCTGTCGTGGTGCCATCCTCATGATCTCTGATGTATGTATTCAGAGTCAGTGTTAGTCACTGTGTCAATTCATGTTTGTTGAAGATCTTCCTCTGTTTGTGTGACCCTCCACATTTCGCGGCATGACTTTTCTAAGGACTGGTACAATATAGGTCTAGACAATATTCAGATATTAAATGCATCCTTTGGAACACCGAGAGAGACATACTTGTCTTCATTCTTTATTAGAAATGTAGAAAGCAAGTTAGGTAAATTTTTTAAAAAGATAATTAAAACATAATAAATTAAAGACATTTTATATTATCCCCTTTTAAAATATACAGTAGATATTTTCAGTTGAGGCACAAAAATTTTGGTGTGATTCAAATGAAGAAAAGTGACAAACTATATTAAGGCCATCTGCTGCTATGAGCATAAAAAGTTGTTACATGTGGGTGTCATTTCTAAAGAAGACAAAAACAAACACTAGTACTCAACATTCATTATATTTATTTTACTAAACAGTATGGTTCAATAAAACACAAACAAACAAGAAATTTTTACTTGAAACTAATCCAACTGAGCGGATGGGGCTGACTCCATCCCATCCCTTCTTTCTTCCATGCATATGAAGCTGGAACCATATCAGCGAGCATTCATGTACACTTTGCCTTTCCTGTTGAACATGAATGAACTTTTCTGAACCAAGAAAGACAAATGAAGCTTTACAAGATACAGGCACTTTATGTTCCCAGTTTTAAAAATAAACAAAATGAAAAATATTTAATAAAAGTAATTAGAATAGAGAAAGCTTTAAGAGTTCTACCATTAGCTTTAATGACTTACACACAATGCAATCAGACACACCAAACAAGTAAAACAAACAAACAAACAAACAAACAAACAAATAAAAGTTTAACTGGGGTTAATGGGCTTATATGTAAAAAAAGAAATTCAATTTACTGCAGTTGGAGAAAAATGACCATTTGAACAACTTAAAGATATGTCAATATGTGCACTGAATCTTGCATACTTATGCAGCTGAGTAACATCTGAAAGCTTTGCAAGAATGTGTGGTTAGTGAGAAAACAAAAAACAAGAGGTGCTTTAGATTCCACAGTATCTGATTAAACAAAACAAAGCAATTTACAAAAAAAGTACCAAATGATACTTGAAAATAAATAATTCATCATTTTGATGAATATATACATGTAGAGTCCACTTCTTGGGAATTTAGCTATCTAAAAGTGGCATATCACTATCCAGAGATGCAGGAGCAAGTTCGCATAAATAAAACAGAGTGGTTTCACTAGCTTCAGCTTCAGTCAATGGCTCCAGGCGAACAAGCTTACTTTGGGTTGGTTCTGGATCCAGGCTACTATCCAGAAGCTCATCAACTTCTATGGGTTTATCTACAGAAGACATAACTTCTGATGATGTTGCACTCCCCTGTTCAACAGTAGAAGCAGGGTTCCCGTCGAGGAATGCAAGAAGTGGAAAGGCAGTGTATTGGATAAGTTGCTTATCTACAAAGATTAGAAAAACACTCTTTTATTACCAACACACAGAGTTCAAGCTAAAAGGGAATGGGGTGGGATGGGGTATTGAGATGTGCTTGAATCTGTGCTTGAAGACTATCCTTACAGGCTAAATATAAACTATGATAGTTTGTTAGTAAACTAAAAAAAAAAACAAAAAACAACCAGACAAGTAAAAAAGTTAAATTTCTTATTTAATAATTAAGAAATAAATGAGCTTTCTTTTTAGGTAACTGCAAGTAAAATAGAAAAAAAAAATACCTGTAACTTAAACATTAAGAAACTACTACTTCACAAATTTAATTTTTTCTATATACGGAAACCCTGACACTTTGTACAGGCCTGTTGAACAACCTTGATGCAGAACTCAATCGTTACGTATGGCAAGGAATTCCTGAGCTCACATTTGTTTCTATGAGGGACCCTCCACTCATTCAACTCAATTCATTACTGGACTCACAGCTGACACTCCATTAAGTTTCTGGACCTATAAAGTCCACAGGCATTATAAATTCCGCATTTCTACTGCAGAGGAGTTAATGGGAGATACTGCCTTAGAATAACAGCCCAAGTCTCTATGGACTATGCCATCATATCTCCTTTTATGACTCAAAAGTTGAAAAATCTATCAAAGTAACACATCTGTACATACCTGCTTTGGATTTAGATTTTCTTCCTTCTTCAGAAACTGGCTGAACTATATTGTTCTTGTTAGTTTCTATTCCTTTATTCTCTGACTAAAAGAAAAAAAAATAAATAAAAAAAATACTTTTCTGTTTCATACTCTTTTTTTCCTGAAAATGCAAAAAAACGATATAGTATAGAATATAAATACAGGGACATCATCTTAAACATACTGGAAAATAGGAACATAAGGAAAGATGTACTAGAATAGAAAGATTTAGAAGGAATAAAACTGGTTAAGAAACCACAGTTTTCAAAAGAAAGAAACAAAGAACCTGAACTAGGATGACAATAGATATAAACAGGAGAAGTCATTTCAACAGGAAATGATACAGAATTAGTTAAAGAAAAAGATAGGAATGATTTAAATATGACTGTTTATGATGGTATGTGACTCATTTTAAGCAATTAAATGTATTTTAAATATAATGAATACATCTGTAAAAGGTTAGGTTAACTATATGACAACAGCTTTAAAACTATATGTTGGAAGCCTCAAAACTGACATGGTTATGTCTCTTTTCCTTCTTACAGCTCTTTCAGTTCTTTTGACATTTCACATGCTTCTTTTCAGTCACAGCTTTCTCTCATTATGTCTGAGGACAGTAGTGGGATGAAATTTTTACTATTATTAATGTCTTTGGTGTTCATTCCAGTGATGATAATAATTTGAGGTTACAAGTTTCACAATTTTTCCTAAACAGGTATAAGTTCCAGATATGAGCATTACTTAAGTATATATTGTGTATCAAACATCTATATAGTAATTTTTGTATTTCCTGTGTTATTCACCATTAACTGAACACTACAAGTTTCCAACGATTCAGAGAACAGCCACAGAAATAACTATATATACCTTAAAAAACCTCCTCCCCTGATTTACATAAAAATATTCTCTCATTTAACATTCAGTATAAAACATTAATGTAATACTATTTTTTTATTTCCTAAAATATCCAAAAATGCCACTATTGTTCTAAAATAGATGACAACCAGGATAACAAATGAGTTTCATGTTCTATACAAACTTTCATCCATTAGTAATGACCATCTAGACTGCTGTATTAATTAGTATGTGTTTTGATATATTAGGAATAAATGTGTGTTTATTCACGCACACGCACACACACTAACCACTTTACTTAAGTGTAAGTAACAAGAAAATAACAGCTAATATGCTTATAATCTAAAAACATTAATCTAGATTCTAGGACAAATTATAAACAAAATTCACTTTCAATTTTTTCCCCCACAGTATTATGGGACTACTATTATTACGGGAATATTAAGCAACTTGGTTTAGAAGCTATTTTTAAAAACTGTTCAAACTTTAGGTTTTCTGAATTAAGGAGTTTGATCCAAAAATAAAAGGTGATTTAATGCTTAGCAATGAGTCCTTTCAACTTAAGGTCTATTATGGCTTGTTGTTGTGTACCATCAAGTTGGAACGGACTCATAGCTGACCCTCCGGTGGGTTTTCAGAGGCAGTTAATCACACAGGAGATTGTAAATTCTTCTTCCATGGAGCAGCTGATGGATTTGGACTGTGTGCCTTCGATATTACAGCATACAGCTTCTTGCCACTAGGCCACCAGTGCTCCTGATTATGGCTTAGGAGCATTAAGTAATGATTGTATTTACTGGAACATGAAGCTGAAGTGGTCCAAGAAATCTTAGTATTTTTACAAATAATAATTACAGGCAAAATCCAGCATGCTGTCTCCTTTTATAAATAAAATCATGTCAGCAACACTCACTCTTACGGATTACTGATTGCTCCTTTTGCGTTACAGCAACAGAGCTGAATAATAATAATAGAGATTATATGACTCACAAAATGGCAAATAATCATTAACTAGCTATTTATAGAAAAAGTATGTCAATTCCTGATATAAATCATCCAGATAGGGAATGTATAATCACCTTCATAGTTACAAATTAAAAATTATTTAAATACTGAATTATACAGAAGATAATTTTGAAAATGCAGAAAATCTAGTTAAGATTATGTTCACAGATGAAAACAGGAAAGTACTTCTATAATCCCAATAACTTATCCGAGGTATGCTCATTTTTAGATTATAAATAAGAATTAAAAATTCTTACTCAATTAATCAAGAATTTGAAAACAAATCAAGAGAACTATTTATATTTCAATTTAGAAAAAGTAAGCTTCACCAAACAACTGAGCGCATATATATAAAATTCCAACTCACAGCAGCCCTAAAGGATGGAGTACAACTGCTTCACAGGCTTTCTAAGGTTAAAAACTGCTACAGCAGATTGCCACATTTTTCTTCCTTGGAGCAACTGGTGGGTTTGAACTACTAACATTTCAGTTAGTAGCTAAGCATTTTAACCATGACACCAGTAGACAATTCATATATAAAATAAAAGGGGGCTATGGAAGTGGATGCCATTCCTGCTTCCTATAATACATATATATTCAGGCGAGCTCAGTTGGTATAGCCCATAAGGAGTTTGTGCAGCTAATCCAAAGGTAGTGTCTCTCTGGCAGTTCAAATCCACCAGTGGCATCTCAGGAGAAAGAGGAGTAATGTCCTCTCCTGTCACAAATGTTGTTGTTATGCGCCGTCTGCCACAAATAGCCTCCATAAACCCAAATAAGGGTCAGCTATGAGTCAGTCTGAGGGTAAAGAAAAAAAAAACCTATTGAAAGCAATAAATGTTAAAAAATAATATAATGACTAAGTATCTCTAACAGTTTCAGAGTGTCTTTTAAAAAACATAGTTCTAAAGACTCTCTTATTAATACTTGATAGTTCAAATGGAGATTCTATAAATTTAAAAACGTTAATAAAAGTTTTATTACATTAAAAAATAAAATTCCTTAATAAATTGTTTCAACTTCCTTAACTCCAATCAGTGAAAACTCCTGAGCTCATAGACAAAAGAATATGGGCATCAGTAAACTTCTTTTAAAAATATTAAGAATTTGCTTATGGAAGGAATAAGCATGTAAAATGCAATAAATAAAACATGAAGAAATCATATTTTGATAGCTCATTTCAAAGGTATATCTTATTACTCTTGAACTTAATCAGAATACCTTTGAGCATCAATAGAAGAAAGGTTGATTTCATAACGGTAGTTATTTCCACAAGCATCAGTAGAATTGGGAAGTAGTTCATCCCATACTAAAAACTAGTTTTTCATCAAGAAAAAAAATGCTTTTTTTTGTATCTGGGAGTGATATTGCTCTCTATTTACTAGGATTTTTTTTTCCCCCTTAAAGATTCTTACAGCTATGGGTCCTGAGCAATATGAATAAAACTTACTTTTGTATTATTGATGTAATCTGTGGGATTCATCTGCACAGAACTAGTGAAAAGCTGAAAGACCAAACAAGAAAGATCATAAGTTTAAAAGGTATTTTAAAAGAATTAACTGTGTGTTTATAATTTTCAAACAGCCATGTTGGGTGAAGATGAAGTTCCTGGACTAGGGAAGTCTCCCTACAGTAAACCAAGTATGAAGTAGAAAAAAACAAACAAACAAACAAACAAAAACAAAAGAAAAAATCCAACAGGAAAACGAAATCAGTGCAAGTGAGTCTTTGCACTAGATGAAAACCTGACTGTTCTAACCTAACCTGAGGGCTCTAAGAATCTCCCTAATTCAGTGAGCTAAATCACCAGAGACAAATGCTGCTCCTCTTCAATTCTCCTATCCTTCAATATTCTCCACTCAATTTCATTTTAATTTTTCTTCTCAAATGTCTTTGGGTGTAAGTGTCAAAGGAGTAACTAGTCCTACCCCTTACCCAGATATTAAGCCATCACTGAAGATCTGCTAATGGGCTGATAAATTTTCACTGTGGCTTTTAAATCATTAACTCAAATGGCTCCATAACAAGATAGAACACAGACTTGTTGCTTCTTTTCACTTCACCTACCTAAAAACTTAAGTTCTTAAGTGCTAAGACCACTGTTTACTGCATAACTCAATTCAGTCAGTTTAAGCAGTTTTTGTCTGTCATACTGCAAATCCATGAGTTCCAGAGAAATTTACTGAGTATTTAAAAAATAAATTACATCACAAAAACCACAAAAAGAAGACACTATTCCTGCTCTAAGGAGCTTACAATCTAAAAGACAAAATCAACATCAAATAGCAAACATATGATCAGACACAATGCACTATTATGATAATAGACAGTGGGGCTCACACGTGTTAAGGAATAAGGAGAAGGTATAAACATACATACTTCCCACATGAAAGGAATGGAAAGAACTAAAAAGAACTATGCAACATGTCCATCCAAGAACTGTTAGGACTTGGAAAGGAGACGATAGAAGGAACAGCTCAGCTTGTTACTGTCTCAGAGGTCTAATCAGGCATTATGCTCACTGAGGGTGATCATCAGGCAAGCCAGTAGTATATGTTCTGCCCTTCCCCTCTTTAACCGCATACTCCTTACCCATTTACTTAGGGAAAATTCACATATATTCCCAGCAGACAAAAAGAAGGAAGTAGAAAAAAAGTAAATAAAGAATGATGAGCTGATACAGTTATGTGAATGCTTAAGGCCAGGTCCCTCCTGATTTTAACCTTGGGACCTCTTGTACTGAGATCTGCAGAGAGACTGCCTGAGATCTGCAGAGAGACTGCCTGAGATCCTCAGTACAATTATTCATGTCCTTTCCATCTCTGCTATCTCAAGGACAACACAATTCACAGGTAGATGACTTTGGTTTATAGACAGTATAATTCAGGGACAAAATGTAGGTAATAGTAAGACACTAGAGAGTAGAAAGGGAGGTTGGTGGCTTAATGCTGTCAACCCAAAGACATGTAATTAGAATCCATCAGTTACTCTGTGAGAGAAAGATGGGCAATCTCCTCCCACGTGATTTACTGCCTCAAAACTTTTTAGAGAGTCAGCCTTGAGTCATTTCTGACTTGATGGGAAATAAAAAGGATATCTTATAAAAGTTACTTAGGAAAACAGGAAATCAAGGAGGTGATCTGGAGATAATGATTCTGTCAAACACAATATAATGCCACTATAGAAAATACTATATATACTCCAGTTTACACGGAGTACAGTTTGCATCAAACACAAATAATCCATCACAAGATACGATGATTTCAGAGGAGTGACATTAGAATTTTAGCAAAGTTAAAAAAAAAAGACTAAAGACCTACAGATAATTTTAGGATAAGCTAGAATCACTTCAAACAGGAAAAAGAAAAAAAAGTTGAGAGGTAGAGAAAATTAAAAAAGGATTAAAGACTGGTGTCTCAAAGAATAACCACTAGCAGAAGACAACAGAAAGAGAAAAGCCCTGTAAAGGAAAAATAATGATTAGGAAGACAGGAAGAGAACAAAGAGATTTAGTACCTTTAAAATCAAGAGAAAAAGTTCTGTTGTGGTATATGAAGTTGTATTAATAATAATTATTCATAATCTTCTCAAGAGCATTTAGGCATTAGCCACATTTTATTTTCATGAGAAACAGCAAGAAAGGCTAATTTTCAAAGGATTAATAAACATAATAACTAGTGTTACTATGAAAAGGATAGGCAATCTCCTCCTGTGCCATTAACTGCCTCTGAAAAGCTGCCCAAGGGTCAGCTATGAGTCGATTCCAACTCTATAGTACACAACAACAACGACAACTATAAGTCAACTAAGGAATCTAGATTTGTCTGACCCAAAGGAAACTTTCTTTAAGCAGCCTCGTGACCTGATTTGTTAAGAAAGAAAAGCATAATCTATTTATTCTGAATAAAACAAGACAGCACAGACAACAGAAGGTTAGAGTGAATTAGCAAAAGATACAAGGTTTCATAAAAATTGTGTAGAAAGTGTTAAATTAGCAGCACATTTCTAAAATTTGTAGTGAGAAAAAATAAGAACGAATAGGGAAATATTGCAAACTTTTTCTATTTTGTGTTTATCTTTAAGGGGGAAGATAAGCATTTATGGAAAGCAGATGGGAAAGATTAAAGGTAGAGATACAAAAACTAGACAAGCAGATGACAGGTAGGCATACAAATTGGCTTTAAAGAGGACGTAAGGATCCTGCTACAAAAGAAGGATAGAAGAGTAAAGATAATCACAGCTTTTAAAAAGACTGGAGCAGAGTGAATTATCCACAGTGAACAGGGAAGAGCTTGTCACACAAGGTCATGAGGAAAAAAAAAAAAAAAAAAAAGTAAATGTTTCAGAAGTTGAATTAGACAACATAAAAATAGTAACAGCTGAAAATGACAGATTGGTAGAGGATGAGAACAATATTTTATTTCATTCTTGGTGAGCTTAAGGAACAGATATTCCTGCATTCATAGTGGAGACTGACAAAAAAAAAGAACTGTCAAGTTACTATTAAGAAGGTGATGGAGGTCATCAACATAGATGTTGAATTCATTTAAGATGGCAACATAATCTGATCTGAAAAGAAAAGCTTCAAAGAAGCAAAAGCCATCCTGTGAGGTACTGAGGATTTAGACAGGGTGGTAAAGTCATGTGATCCTGGTAAAGAGGACAGGTGGAGTAGAACAGTAAATCAGTTTATTGGAAATAACATTAAAGAGCAAGAAGATTACCTTTTGGCCAAGACTCTTTAAAAAGGCAAAATTGTAGAAACGATATAAGGCAACAAATGTAGACGGATAAAGAAGCAATAATACCAATATAAATAGAGAATCTGGGTCACATTAGAAAATGAGGCTGGGGCAGAAAAAGACTAAAGTGAGGGAAACCAGGAACATTTCAGGTAAGAGACAAGGAGTGGGAGGAACAAGATGGCGAGAAGAGTTACTGTCAGAAATAGTGGATAAGGATTAAAAGTTGAGTTGAGACAAAATTGGAGCCAAATTTACAAGTGAAGTGGTGGGATTAGAACAGGAAAAATTTGTAACTCAGAACATTAAAAAAGACAGCACATTTTTGAAAAATTGTACATCTGAAGGGAAGTATTAATTTTTAAGTACCCACAGATTTTTAGCCACTGATAATTTATTCTAGAACAAAACATAAAATAGCAACAGGCCCAGACAAGACTTGAACTTAACAATATCGCTGAGTAGATTTGATGTGTTTGTTATAGGAGGGTTAACTTGACTGCTACTCAGAAGCAATACTGTGATCATTCTCCTTTAATGTCCTGAACACATCTGTTCATGCTTTCTGATCATTAAAAACCATTCATTTTTTAAAAAGAAAACACACCACAGTGTAGATAAAGAGAAGAAAATGCTGCACTGATTTAGAAATCACATATATAAACACATAAGTAACCAGTTCAGCAAAGATTATCCAAAGTACTTACATCAACCAGGAGATCTGGGTCTATGCTAAATTGCCTTCCTGATAGCATAGCTTGGAAGTCCTCTAAACTGCAGTCAATACTGTCAAGATAATCCAACAGTTCAACC
>NW_006399752.1:8048737-8051577 GCF_000299155.1 Elephantulus edwardii
TAGTCTGATTCACTGTTTTCCTCCATACTATAAATTATTAAAAAGTGCTCTGGTGATGTAGTCTACAGCATGTTGTGCTTTAACCAAAAAAAGCTGAAGTCTCTAGTAGTTCAAATCCAACAGCAGTTATCTGGGAGAAAGATAGACATCCTCCTCCCATTAAGATTTTTAATCTTAGAAAAATCAATGGAGGAAGGGCTCAATGAGTCAGAACTGATTCAATGGAAGGGGTTTTTTTTCTTTTCGAAGTTACAAAGTGATTATTCTCTTATCACTGATTATTACAAGTGCTTACAAATTTTCTTTTTATGTGATAAAATAGTAAATCTTTTAATTAGGAACATACAATTCCATAATTCTCATAAACACACAAACATATGGACATTTACAACAAATATTTCACTAAAGAAATCTGAGGAACCACTGGGGGGGGGGGGGGGAATCCCCCAACTGCTCTTGGGATGATTAAAATTCTAACTTACACAGCTCAACTCTGGCCAAATAAAAAAGTAGACTTTACGGTTTTATCATCTAAAAGGATAATTACTCAAACAGAAATAAAATTACATGAACAAAACTAGTAAATAACCTTAATTATTTTAAACGAGCACTCACTTTCCCAAAAGGTTGATGTTATCGTTCAAAATGGAATCCATCATGCTCACAGGATCTTCTGAGGTCAGGCTGGATGAACCATTGAGCTGCACAGCACTAGACATGAGCGGGCTACTGCCATCACTGGCTGAACTGAGGGAGTCTCTGGCTGGTTCGCAAGGATCTCCACTTTGAATAACGGGTGCATAGTCATCCTCATTATCGTCTTCAACAATGACAATATCAGGGTACTGGCTACAGCTATCAATCAATGATATAAGAAAGAAATGACAACGGTATTTTCAGAAAAATTCAACGAATTCATTCTAGCAATCCAGTCTTCGGAAAACTGTCTCATTAATAATTTTTCTCTCTTTTTATGGAGATAACTTACTCTTAAATACTGATTCTTCATAGGATATAAGGAGCAACAACAAAAAAGTGTTTAACACCAAGATAGAAATTTAATTCTCCTTACTTTTTCATTGCAGTGTCTTGTTTTGGTTAAACAGCTTAATTATTCAGTTTAATAACTCAATGCATTACATCTTAGTCTATCAAAGAATGCTGTTTTGAATGTCTCTCTTTGATATGAAAAGTGATTAATATTTTCATAAATTTTATCTCACAATTCTCTTACTTGGAAGGGTCGGATATAACATCTTCATTTGTTTCTGGAATAACTGGGATATTTTCTTCATCTGCATTATCATCAGTAACATCATATATAATGATGTCATCTGAAATCCGCTCTCTTGTTTTTAGACTTTCAGTCCTACTGTGTGGAACCTAAAACATTCAGGAGAAAAATTTATCAAAAAGTCTAAATCATATTGACTAACAATGTATCATTCAGAAAACAGTGAGCATCTACTATTTCTTAAATGTTGGGGATACAAGGATGAGCAGCACAACAGAAAAGTTCTTATGGGTCTTATACACTAACTGGTGCTAACTGTACCATTTCAGAGATGACAAAGTGCATTACGTGCTGAGCTGCTGCTCTTCATGAGAAAGAAGTGCAGTCTCCGCTGATAAAGATTTACAGTCTTAGAAACTGTATGGAAGGACTCTATGGGTGAGAATTGACTCAACAGCAATTTTGTTATTTTAGGAGCCACATTATCTGTATAGGCAACTACTCCTTTTACCATAAAGGATCTTGAAGATACAATGTGTCAAAATGTTTCTATAAAAAGATTTTTAAATTTAGGGCACTATTCATATCTAAAGGTCATAAAGCTTGAACAGAAATTTTAAGTGTAACTACATGGTTACTATGATGATACATTATTCTGTTCTGGGACATATTTTATTCAGATTCATTAAGTAGTCATGAATAGAAATGAAAGTTATTCTGCTTTAGCACGTATCTTATTCAGATTCAATAAACAAAGTCATTAATAGAAAAGAAACATTATTTCACAGTTGAATGTCAACAGTTTCCCCCCCTTTTTTTTGGAGGGGGAGCTCTGGTGGACTAGTGGCAAGAAGCTGCATTGCAGTCCTAAAGGCATGGGGTTCAAGGCCACAAGCTGTTGCTCTGCAGGAGAAAGATGGGCAATCTCTTCCTCTGCAATTAGCTGCCTCT
Organism: Elephantulus edwardii; assembly: GCF_000299155.1. Lineage (NCBI taxonomy): Eukaryota > Metazoa > Chordata > Mammalia > Macroscelidea > Macroscelididae > Elephantulus > Elephantulus edwardii. The sequence goes on from NW_006399752.1 coordinate 8,050,923, forward strand.
TAAAAACCTGCTATAGGGTCAACTATGGGTCAGTTCCAACTCCATGGTACACAACAACAACAAAGATGTATTTGGGCTATATATATTATCAAAAGAGAGTTTTAATGACTCAGTAGTAATGAATCATGCTGCCAATCCAGAGTACACAGTTTGAATCCACCAGCTGCTCCACAGGAGAAAGTGGGGCGATCGACTGTGTGATACAGTGCCTCGGAAAACCCACAGGAGGGTCAGCTTTGAGTCAGTTCTGTCTAAACGGTACCACCACTACTACAGCATACTATTATAAAATATATTTTAATTCTCATAGGCAAAATAAGGTCATTACTATAATGAAAATATCTATAAATTTCAACTCTAGAGCCAAAAAGATAGGGGCTCCTTAAAAACCAGAAAATTCAGTTAAAAAATTTTCATCTATTCATGTTTAATCCTAAAAGCAAAACATTTAAGTATGTTTCATTACTGAGAAACAACTGTGGGTAGAGGAATTATATGTTTTATTAGGTTACATCCAGTACAACCAAGAGTGGAAATATAAAGTTTTAAAATAAATGAGCTAAATAATTAAGAAATAAAGATCAATGACAATGTAAAGGGGGGAGCCACTCTTTATTAAAGGTGTACAAACATTTATCATTTATACAAAGTTTAT
>NW_006399752.1:8051677-8059365 GCF_000299155.1 Elephantulus edwardii
AGTTCCTTGTTTTTCAATGCAGCGTAGTATTCCATTGTGTTAATATACCACAGCATCTCTATCCATTCGTTTGTTGACGGCAATTTAGGTTGTTTCCAACTCCTTGCTAGTGTGAACAAAGCCGCGATAAACACGGGTGTGCAAAGATAATTATTCGTTTTTTTTTAAAGGGGGGGAGCCACTCTTTATTAAAGGTGTACAAACATTTATCATTTATACAAAGTTTATATATATATGCAAAATAATTGAACTGAATATTGTTCAAGGATACACATGTATAAAATAGTCACATGAAATATAAATACTGAATTTAAGGTAATTATCTCTAAAGAGAAAAGGGGTGGGGATAACAAGTTTTAAGAACTGGGACAATTATACCTGTAATGGTTTATTTCTTAAAATAATCTAAAGAAAAAAAGTACAATTTAATTACGTAGCTGGGGGATGAGCATTTTCACTGTAATTCGCTAAACTCTTTATTCATAAGATTATAGTTTAGTTTAAGAAAATAAGGAACAGAATTTAACAAAGAATTACTTTATGATGGTGACTATCCGCTGGTTCTTTGACTATGTGCTGAAAGAGATTCTTCTTCTGAGCTCCGTTAGTATTCAGAAGTAGAGGCCTGAAAATCAGAAAGATATTCAGCCAGTTCAGTTAAGGAAACATGTAAGAGCTTTAATTGCTCTTAAAAACTTAATTCACACACAAACACAAAATGAGTATTTTAACAACGAGTAACAAATTCTAGGAATATAAGGAACTCTTTAAAAATTATTTGTTTTGAGGGTAGAAACTGCCCCAAAATGAGTGTGTCTAACCTTTTTATTTCCCCATTCTTCTGTATTACTTTTATATTCATAAATATAACAAACCACAATCTCTAGACACATGTCATTGCTGACTGAAAAACACAACTCTTTATAAACTCTAATTATACAGTAAAATAAAATACTAAGGAATCTTAAATTGGAAAGACAGTAAAAGCCGCCAAGCTTTGATCATAATCAAGCTTTAACAAAATCTTAGCTTTACAAAAATAGTCTTTTCTTTTAGCCACTATTTTTTTTATGCTTTAGGCATGGCAACAGTAGCTCTGAATATTTATAGATAAGAAAACCTAAAGTGGATATGCAGTAAAAGGAATTTTATGACCAGATGAAACACAAGATGTTTCTTCAACATATGCCTATTTCTTTTGTGAAAAAAGTTTTTCAGTTTATACTACTACATTAAATTGTTAATTTGAATGAAAAATAAAATCTGGATTAACTCAGTGTGTCCATTAAAGCTACTCTCAAATACTTAAGCAGGATGACAGCAATAGGGCTCTGGTGGTTTAGTGGTAAAGAGTTGTGCTGCCAATTCAAAGGCAGGTAGTTCAACACACAAGCTATTTTTTTTAGAACAAGATGGGCAATCTCTTCCTGTCTTAATTTATAGCCTCTGAAAACTCACTGGAGGTTCAGTAACGAGGCAGTTCAGATTTGACAGCACATAACAACTGGAGATGTTGAGAACACCGTTTAAGAATCAAAAACCAAAACAATAACAATCCATGCTGTTGAATCAGAATCAACTTACAACTAACCCTCCAGTCAGTTTTCAGAGGCTGTAAATAGAATGGGAGGAGAATGCCCATCTTTCTCCCATGGAGCAGCTGGTGGAGTCAAACTGCCTGCATATCACTTGGCAATGCAAGTCTTTAACCAGTAAGCTCTCAGACAGACCATATACTGTTAAGTATGAAAATGTTTGGCTGTATATATAGAAATCAAAGTAGTTTATCATAAAAACTCACCGTTTACGTTTTAAACTCACAAGTTGGTTATTCTGAACCAATGTGACAATAAACTGGACAATCTAAAATGAAAATACAAATAAATAAAACACCTATTTTAAAATTCTAATTCTTTAATTCACATTAGCAAGTCTTCTGATGTTTAAGGAAACAAAGCAGCTTTCAGGAAGAATTAACTGTGATAAAGTTGTTGCTATCTATGCATGGTCACAGAAATGCCTCCAAGAACCTATGTATTTTTATTAAAATATTATAAAGATTACATTTATGATGCAAGAGGAAATAAGAAAAAACTGTCTACACAGAATACACCTGAAGTATTCATGTTAGAAAAAACCCGATTTCTGAGACACTGTTGAAGCACTAAACATTTGTCAGTCAAAGATGTGTTCTGACATTCAAGAGCAGCCTCAATTGTTAAATGGTTAAATTTAGAGGAAAAACTATTAATAAAACATGCAAACAAACCTTTGTATTTAATGGTAGTGATTCTTAAAGTGTGGTCCATGGACCAGTGGCACTTGCCTGGGTATTATTTAGACATGCAAATTCTCGGTCCCACTCCAAAACTGCCGAATCTGAAATTCTAGGGGTGGGGACCAGAGGCATTTTAGTAAGCCTTCCAAGGGATATTGGTATGATTTAAAGTGTGAAAACTGCTAGTTTAGCATATGCTTTGACTTCCAAAAGATGCCAAAAAGGTTAAACTCATATTGGAAACTATTAAAAACAATACGAGGGAGGTTATGAATTAGGTCAAAAGTAAGAAGATAAGACTGTCTTATAAAATAAAATATTATTACATGATTAAAATAGGGTATTGTCATTTAAAAATACACACTGTCTAGCTTTAATATTTTGCTTTTCCTCAAAAGTGATTATTCAACAACTTGCTTTACAACCAGTATCGGTTAAAATACAGACATCTTAACTGAAGAGTTAGACATTAGTTGCACCACAATCCTGAAGGCACCCAGTTCAAATACACCAGTTGATCCATGGGAGAAGAATAAGCAATCTCCTCCCATGAATTAACTGCCTATGAAAACATGCTGGAGTGTCACCGAGGGGTTGGTTAGTCATTAATAACTTACTAAAAGGAAATGCTGACAACTGGTTAAAATGTAACATTTAAACGTAAACATATCTAAAGAAAAAGTCAATTATTTATGTTAATTTACAAATAGACATATGAGAAAACAGAAAAAAACAATTAGTGGTCCAATTTAAACAACATGAAAACTGGCCACAGATTTTTCCCAAAATTTAATCTTTATAACAGTTCTATTTTGATACTGTTCTTATCACATAACAAAAGTTGTTGAGGATGCTGTAACAGTTACAGCATCTAACTTCTCTATTGGACAAATCCTATTAAAGGGTCCCTCATACATAAGAATTGATGTTAATCTAAGATCAAAGAGCAACTGGAAAAATTAGGAAGCAATCCTAGAGACGAAGAAAACCTTACTGCCTGTCATAGAGCTCTTCAATCCTATCAGAAAACAGATCCACACTCACATTAAGCAGAAAATATGCTACTTCCATGAAAAACTGAAACTTCAATGATTCTTGCTCTTAGGAAAAATGAAGTTTACAAATTTTTATATATCATAAATAAATATTTAATGTTAATTTTTTTTTCCAGGAAAGATTATTATTTCAAAAAATGCAGGCCGTGGGGAGCTCTGGTGGCCTAGTGGCAAGAAGCTGCACTGCAAGCCCAGAGGCGAACAGTTCGAATCTACCAGATGGTCTGCAGGGAAGGAGGGACAATTTCCTTCTGTACCAGTCAGATCTGATTTGACAGCACACACACACAAATAATAAAATTAAAAAATGCAGGCCAAAGAACATTTGTAATTTATAGCAGATAGTCTTAATTTTTTTAAATTTTATTTTATACTGATTTATTTACAAAGTTTGAATAGATTGTGTTTCACAAAAGATCTTTCCCATTTCCTTCACTGCTCCCTCACCCATCGAATTGTGCAACCCTATGATTAACACCCCAAACCCATCCCCTGCCTATCCTTACCCGCCAGCTTCCACTCTCCCCCCCTCCACCTTGGATTCTCATACTCATTCTACAATAATGGTTTTATACAATATTTGTCCTTGTGGGACTGAGTAAGTTCACTCAGCATAATTAAAGCAGATATTCTTAACAGGGTTGTACAAGTTCTGAAAATGTATAAACTTTGAAATGAATTTTAATCTAATCTAACTAATCAAAACTGCATTCAATTCTGGGGTTTGTAGCTTTTTAAAATTATACTTATTTTGACCATAAGACAAGATTGCAACGGTATTACTGCTCTAAGCCTGCTGTACTAAACCTAGAGTCCATCAGTCATAATCCTATTTTTAGCTCAAATGTCTTAGCAGGAATAGGTTGGCTCTTTCTCCATCCTCAAATCCAAGAAAAACCTCTGTCGCCTAAACTTAGAGTTCAATTTACTCATGATTAAAAAAACAGCTGGGTTAATGACTTTTATGTTTCACCTATTAATAATCTGAAAGCATATATGCAATGATTAAATCATAAGGAAACAGAAGGACTTTCAACTCCCTCCATTAGTTTTCAACTGAGATACTAAAATCTAGAATTCATTTTATAACATCATATTAACTGAGTTGTCTCTTTTTTTAAATGGGAACTTTGGTTGCCTAATAAACAAGTGACTCATACTCAAGTGTCTTTTATAGTAAAACACACACACACACACACACACACACACACACACACACACATCGGAACTGTATCTCTTACAGTCAATAATTGAAGAAACTGACAGTGTATCAATCATGCTCCAAGGTATGAAATACCTCAAAGTTGTTAACAGAAAAAAGTATACTGCCTTAGCAGTTGAGACATCTTATCTGTATAAAAAGACCATCTTTATTTAATGAGAAATGTTTATTAATAAATGTATATAATACAGAAAATCATTTGAGTTTGATTTCACCTTTTTTAAACTGAACTCCTCTGTTTATTTTCCCTCAGTACTATTAACTCACACTTAAGCAGTCAAAATTCTCTAACACCAAAGCAAATGATTTATCTATAGTTATCTATTGCATTTGGCTATATAATAGGCTCATATGTATGAGTTAAAATCCTTTCCTTTTTTTTGTCTATATAGTCAAAATATGTGGAAGAAGGATGGGCAATCTCCTCCCATGTGATATACTGCCTCTAAAAACTAGCCAGAGGGTCAGCCATGGGTTGGTTCCAAAAGCAACAATATTCAAAACAAAACAAACTGAATGAATCACTAGTTAGCCAACAGAATTTGCTGGTCACAAATATTCTCACTGAATATATGCAGAATATGGTCATGATAAATAAAGTCTTACCTTTCGAATAACTTGCTGCTGTTGTGCATGCTTTGCTCGTAATTCTGACACCTCCTTCCAAAGAGATTCATTCTCACTGTTATCATTTATAAAAAGGAAACAAAAAAGCAAAGTCAGAAAACCAGGCCTCAATACATCTATTGAAGAATACCAGAGAACTTAACTATGCCCATTCTTAATACTTATTTTTATGAGAAAAAGACTACCTTGACTCAATTACATAATAATAATTACTTGACTCACTCCAGAATCACTCTTTCAAAACTTAAGTAGCCGTATCCACATACATACAAACACAGAGGCTTAACTCCTCTGAAAATCTTGTTCATTATTTTTTGTCTTAAAAAAAACCCCAATACTACCCTTTCGGCTGATGATACAACGTGAATTTAGACTTGCAAATCACGTCAGGAAACAATTCTTATAGTATTTGTCCATTATTTGTCATGAACTGGGTAAGATGCAAAACATTTGTATGGGTATTACATATATAAATGTCTTCAAAATCCAAACAAATTATTATCTCTATTTTATGTATAAATAAGGATACCAAGGCTCAGAGGAATGTGTGAAACTGAAAAGATCACACAGACAATTTGGACACGAAAATTACCTATTTCAAAGCTCTATCTCTTATACATGCATAAGCAAACATATAACATTTTCACTTTTTAAAAAAGCGTAATCAATAATATGAAAAACCATTGTTATTGTTGTTGTTATGTGCCGTCGAGTCATTTGGAACTCATAGCGACCTTATGTACAACAGCCGTAAACCTTGCTCTATCCTGTGCCAATCGCATTGCCTCTGACACACCCATCCTGATTACCCCAATCACTGAATCAATCCACCTCATAGACGGTCTTCCCCTCCTGCGCTGTCCCTCCACCCTACCAAGCATGATGTCCCTCTCCAAGGACCAGTCTCTCCTTACAACATGTCCAAAGTATGTCAGACAAAGCCCCAGAATCCTTGCCTCCAAGGAGTAGCCTGGTTTAACCCTCTCCAGGATGAATCTGTTTGTTTTCTTGGCAGTCCAGGGTACATTCAATACTCTTCTCCAGCACCACAGCTCAAAGGCATCAATTCTCCTTCTATCCTCCCTAGTCATTGTCCAACTCTCTGATGCATAACAAGTGACTGCAAAGACCATGGCCTGTATCAGGCGCACCTTAGTCTCCAGAGCGACACCATTGCTCTTGAGTACTTTAGAGAGGTCCCTAACAGCAGACTTTCCCATCGCGATACGTTTTTTGATTTCCTGGCTGCTGGTGCCATGAGTGTTGACTGTGGAGCCGAGCAAACTGAAGCTGTGAACAATCTCAATCTCTTCGCCATCCATCCTGATGCTACCAATTGATCCAGTGGTGAGAATCTTTGTCTTCTTGACATTGAGCCTCCGTCCATCCTGAAAGCTGCAGTCCTTGACCCTTCGCAGCAAGTGCATGAGGTCCTCCTCAGTTTTGGCAAGCAGGATTGTGTCATCTGCGTAACGCAGATTGTTAATAGATCTTCCACCAATCCTGACGCCACACTTCTCCTCATAGAGCCTCTCGGATAATCTGCTCTGCATACAGGTTGAAAAGGTATGGAGATAGGACACGTTCCTGGCGTACACCCTTCCCAATTTTGAACCATGCAGTGTTACCCTGCTCTGTTCTGACGACTGCCTCTTGGTCCAAGTATAGGTTTCACATTAGCACTATTAAATGTTCTAGGATTCCCAATAACTTGGATAATATTAGTATCTTTTTATTCACTTACCATTTTCTTAATTGAAACTGCATGTTGACAGGCAGCAAATATAATTCACATACTAAATGCTTTAGTATTTTTATTCTTTTGTTAATCTCCAAAAGCCATTCTCCTCAATCCAAACCATTACAAAAGGGTCTGTGGATTTAGATTAAAAAAATACATAAATAAACCAAACCAATAGCTGACCAGTCGATTCCAACTCATGGTGACCCAAAGTGTTTCAGAGTAGAACTGCACGCCTTAGGGTTTTCAATTGCTGTGATCTTTGAGAAAGAGATCACCAGGCCTCCTTTCTTCCATGCTGCCTCTGGGTGGATCTAAAGTAACAACTTTTCAGTTAGTAGCCATATATTTAGCTGTCTGTGTCACTAAAAAACTGCTGATTTTACACAGAGGTGCTGAACAGGAGACTCTATTAAATACCTGCAGAAGAACCACTGTATTTTTCCTGACTCAGAATTTGAAAGATGCAGTAATCTACCTACAAGAAACAGTAGGAAAATAGCTATCTTATGAATGTTGTTGTTGCTGTTATGTGCTGTCGAGTCGCTTGCGACTCATAGCGACCCTATGTACAACAGCCCTAAACTCTGCTCTATGCTGTGCCAATCTCATTGCCTCTGACACATCCATCCTGATTACCCCAATCACTGAATCAATCCACCTCATAGACGGTCTTCCCCTCCTGCGCTGTCCCTCCACTCTGCCCAGCATGATGTCCCTCTCCAAAGACCTGTCTCTCCTTACAACATGTCCAAAGTATGTCAG
>NW_006399752.1:8059465-8060396 GCF_000299155.1 Elephantulus edwardii
CTTACAACATGTCCAAAGTATGTCAGGCGAAGCCCCAGAATCCTTGCCTCCAAGGAGCAGCCTGGTTTAACCCTCTCTAGGATGAATCTCTTTGTTTTCTTGGCAGTCCATGGTACATTCAGTACTCTTCTCCAGCACCACAGCTCAAAGACGTCAATACCTAACTTAAAAGGTGATCTTTAGATCTTTTTAAGGGTTAAGCCTAATTGTCAAAGGGCGTATCAGCTGCACAACAGAGTTTTGGTAGTTAATATTACAATGTGAAAAATGAAACAATCTAAGGATTTCTGAAAAAATGGACTCAGAGTTCAAGGTTATTCTTTTTTCCTTCTAAATTTTAAGTATTTTGTTCTTGTTGATAGTGAAAAAAATACTCAACAAAACATATACTACAAGGCTACTTTTTCAATGAAGATATATGCATTACGTATAGCTTAAATTTCCACATCCAAAGGGGAAAGAAAACACATAAAACATTACTCTTAAATCTCTGGTGACTGATGAGGATAGAGTTCTCTATCCTAATATCCTAATAAGGGAAGTATATTTAAACTCATTACTGTGGCAAGTTAGGATAATGGTGTCAAGACTTACAGTCAAATAGAAGAACATATTTTCCTGTATAAAAAAAGTCTGAATAACATTTTCCACAAGTTTAAGTTAATTACGAATTAAGTAGGGCATATTTCTTGTCAAACAATTTGATCTTTAAGAGAGATCACACAAAAATGTTTTAAGAAATCCTCACAATAGAATGAGTTGTTGTTGTTATGAGCCGTCGAGTCACTTGCGACTCATAGCGACCCTATGTACAACAGCCCTAAACTTTGCTCTGTCCTGTGCCAGTCGCACTGTCTCTGACACTCCCATTCGGATTATCCCAGTCACTGAATCAATCCACCTCATAGAGGGCCTTCCCCCCTCCTGCGCC
>NW_006399752.1:8061475-8067112 GCF_000299155.1 Elephantulus edwardii
CACCTTTCTTTGGGATAGGAACAAATATAGATGTCTTCCAGTCAGTTGGCCAAGTGGTTGTTCTCCAGATTTCTTGGCACAACTTGGTGAGCATGTCCAGGGCAACATCTGTTAGTTGAAATATGTCAATTGGCATACAACCTATTCCTGGAGCCTTATTTTTTGCCATTTCCTTCAAAGCAGCCTGAACTTCTTCTTTCATCACCATAGGCTCTTGTTCATATGTTTCATGAAATTCTTCTGTGTCTGCCAATTCCTTTCGACACAGTGACTCAGTATATTCCTTCCATCTTCTTTTAATATCCTGGATCATTTAACATTCTGCCGAAAGCATGAGTAGCATATATAACATCTGCTATAATTTATGAATTGTAAAGGAGCTCTGGATGATGATGTCATTAAGTTAAGCAAAGGGTTGGGTGTTTGAATTTATTAGTCACTCTGTAGGAAAAGGATGAAGTAGGCTGTTTCCTTAAAGAGTCATAGTCTTAGAAACCCAATTGGCAGTTTTAATCTGTTCGGTAGGGTCACTGAGTTGGCAGCTACTTGATGGCAATGGGATTAGTTTGGTTAGTTAAGAATCTCATTTGTATGTGAAGATTTTACGAAATTAAATTGTCACATTTTTTATACCAACTTAAAGATCTACTGCTCTGATCAGTAAGATTTGTGTGTCAAATTGTTCTGACGTACCTAGCTTTATATCCTCCAACTGCTCCACAGAAAAACTAGAGACTATCAACTCTCATGCGATTTAGTGCCTCTGAAAATTCGCTTCAGGGTCAGCTATGAGTCAGTTCTGACTTGATGGTACACAAGAACAATAACATCTTGATAAAATCTTTTGACTAACATCATAACAATGTAATGTTGGGATAATTTTATAGCCACATATCAAAATAATGAAAACCAATTACCTTTTGAGAAACTATCTTTGATCTTGGCTTCAGCAAAGGACTACAAGAGTAACAGTTGTTAAAAGTCAATTCTAACATGGAGTGTATATCAGAGTAAGAATGCTTCTTATGGTTTTCAGAGGTTGATTTTTCAGAAGCAGATGGTCAGGGCTTTTTTCTGAGATGTATAGATTTGAATCTGAACCTTTAACCTTATGCTTAGCAGCCAAATACATTAATCTTTACACCACCCAGGGATCTAAAACAATAGACAACTTTCAACTTCACCTAGAACTAACTATAAGATTAACTGAAAATAATACTTTACCTTTTTAATTCAGAAAGCCTGGACTCAATAGTTTCTTGTTTTATTTGAACTTTCTGAGCACTACTCATAATTTTTGTTAAGTCTTCTTGACGAATTTTATTTTCTTCTGGTTTAGAAGATGAAACCTTTTAAAAAAATAGTTAGAAAATAAAACAAATACTAAATATCATGACATACCCAAAGCTTCCCTTATTATATAAAAGATCTCTACAGTATATTCAGGAAGAGACTGAATTTCAAAAAGGCCATGACAGGGTTCTGGAAAAGAAGAAGCTTTACAGTTTAAAGTGAGAGGAAGAAAGAAAAACTTACTGGAGTAACACAAATTTTAACTATATATATAAACACAAACATGGAGAGTTGTCCAAACAGGAACATTTTAGACCTCTCTCCTGCTTTCCCTTTCAGCATTCTGCCCAACTCTCTGATGTCTTTTTATTACCAAATTTCACATTTAATTAACTTTATATAGAGTGAGTGAAATGCTTCACAGTCCACTATCTTTTTTACTTCCTCCTCTTTTAGGGATTTAGTAAAATAATTTTACCTTAGCAAAATATAGCATTCATTCAAAAGTGTATTATTGTCTATTGTGTGCCAGGAACTTAAAAGTATTTGAAGAATGATTCCCAGTACAGCTGAGGACATGGAAAAATATAAAAAATAATTAAAACTTCATTACTGTATTTTTTACATAATAATGCATACATTATTATATTTTTTTGCCAACCACACACCTCTTCCCCATTTTATTTTTGAAAGTGTACACAGCACTATGTAGGAGGGTTGTGGGGTGGGGGTGGGGGCGGGGACTGGGAGGAACGGAGTATGCGGTATTCAGAGTCATCCTAAAAAGAAGTATATATTTTTTATATATTTATTTTTCAACAGGAAATAAAGTCTTAGGCAAGTACCCTAAATACAAAGCAATGTTTTAATTAATGTTAGCAATTATTCACCTTTCTTTTAATATTCTCCAGCAAATCATCCTGGCCTTGTTTGAAGTATGGATGTTGAAATTCAACAGGACCATCTCGTTCTTGCTTTATAATTCCAGAGTCAATATGTACCACTTTACGAAAACCATCTGAAAAAGCATCAAAATGCAAACAAGTGAAACAGACTAAAGTTTAAAGTTAGTGGTGCAAATATGAAATGTATTTTCTTTATCATCTTAATAACAACAAATAACAAATGCTTTCATCAGTGGCTGACACCAGAACTTCAAATAAATTGTTGTCCATACTTACACATATTCAGTTGTCTCACAAAACTTGCCATGTTATTGTGCTTAAAGTATTTGGGAAGGATTTCTTTTGCAAATCTTTGTTCATCCAAAACCAAAAAACTCTGACCATTCTGAAAGAAAACCACAAAATTTCAATTAGTTAAGGCACTCTGACAAATGGTGTTATGAAGTAAAACTGTCCTGGGCAGTCTCTCCATGATTTCTTAAGAGCAATAGTCTATTCCTATTAATGGCAACAAACAGAAAGGCAACCTACAGTTAAACCTTTTGGTCAACTTCAAAAATTTAGGAGTATGCTTCAGACCAAAAGCTAGACAAGTATTAGAATAATTGATGTAAACCAGGGGAAAAATTATGCAGTCAAACAATCATTAACAATGTTTTAACACAGCCAAAATAAAAGATTTTGAAAGGGAGGTGCATTTAATCATACTTAGTAATAGGCATTAAGTAGAGCTTTGTGGAGCACTAGTGCCTAATGGTTAAGAAGCTGCGCTAGCACCCTAAAGACATGTGGTTCGAATACATCAGAGGATATGTGGAAGGAAAATGGACAATTTCTTCTTATGCGATTTACTGCCTATTAAAACTGCTTGAGGGTCAACTACGGATCAGTTCTGACTCAATGATACACAACAACATATTTTTGTATGTAGTTGTTCAGTGCCTTCGAGTTGTAGAGGACTCATTGAGACCCTATGAACAAAAGACCTGAGCACTTGTATAACTTTCTTCGTTTCTCCGGGTTCGTAGTTTCTGGAGGTAAGCTTTTCGGAAGTAGATGTCACTCCTGCTTCCAAGCTTGTTTTAATCAGGGAGCTCCACCAAACACTGTCCACCATGGGTAACATTATTACATTTGACACATTAACGTCACAGTGTTTAGCATCGCAGCAACCATGAGTTACCCCTGTACAACAAATGGACAGACCAGTGCTATACCACTTAGAATGACAAACAAAACAAAACAGAAACAATTAAAACCAGGCCTGAGGGCCTGCCACCATGGGTAACCATTATTTTTGTATAATCAACTAAAAAACTACAAATATTCTGGAACATAGCTGGCTACTAAAATGTGCAGTCACTAGTATTTCCCTTTATACAATCTGAAAAACATCTGAAACTAAAATTAAATAGTACATTAAGAGTAGAAAAATAATGTTGGTATGTATCATAGAGTCAGAACCAAAGCATAGCTAGCTGATGAGTGGGTTTTCAGAGGCAGGAAATCACACAGGAGGAGACTGCACATCTTTCTCCAATGGAAAAGCTGCCGGATTTTAACTGCACGCGTTCAGGCTGTTGTTGTTATGTGCCATCGAGTTGTCTGCAACTCATAGCGACCCTATGTACAAAAGCGCTGAACCCTGCTCTATCCCTTGCCAATCTTATTGTCTCCAACATACCTATCCCCATTACCCCAGAGACTGAATCAATTCATCTCTTCAAGGGCCTTCCTCTCCTAGACCGTCCCTCAACCCTCTCAAGCATGATGACCATCTCCAAGGACTGATCCTGCCTTGCAACATGTCCAAAGTATGTCAGAAGAAGCTTCAGAATCCTTGCCTTAGCAACACAATTACTTTCTACCAGGCCATCAGGGCACCCTTGAAATATATTGTTGTTAGGTGCTGTTGAGTACAACTCATAGATAAGAAATCTGAACTCTGCCCTATCCTGTACCATCCTCATCATCTCTGACATACTTGAGCCTACTAGTGCAGTCACTGTGTCAATCCATCTGGTTGAGGATCTTGCTCTTTTGCCAACCTTCCACTTTTCCAACCATAATGTCCCTTTCTAAGGAATAACCTTTCCTAATAACATACCCAAAGCGTGTGAAAAGAAGTTTCATTAATTATGAGTCTGAGGTGTACTGTGGCTACACTTTCTCTAAGACATTATGTTTGTTCTTTTGGCTGTCCATGGGATATGGATATAGACAGCTCTTCTCCAACACAACAGATTAAAAGTGGCAATTCTTCTTCTGCTATCCTTATATACTGTCCAGCTGTCTGATGTATAGCCAAGTTACTGAAAAGGCAATGGCCCAAATCAGAAGCATCTTAGTCATCAAACTGGCATCACTGCTCCTCAAAAATTTGGAGAAATTAATACTATATCTAAATATGTTCTTCTACTGTTCACAGATTATTCAGAGACTTGCTATTTAAGAAGTGGATGGCCAATCCTACTTCCTAGTCTGACTTAATCTTTGAGCTCTACTAAAACCTGTCCACCATGGATGATCCTTCTACCACCAAGGTTATCACTGCTGATGTCAGATGGATCCTGGCTGAAAGCAGAGAATACAAAAAGAATGCCTCTTTTTGCTTTTATGACTATTCAAAAAGGCATTTGACTATGTGGATCATAAGAAATTATGGCTAATATTGTGAGAAATAGTAATCCCATAATACTTAACTGGGATCAGGTGAAACCTACACCTATATCAAGAGGCTAGTGAAATCAACACTACATGGTTTAAAATTAACCAAGGTGTGTGTAAGAATTAGATTCCCTTTCTCCATACCCTCTTCAATCTGTATGCCAAGCAAATTATTTAAGAAGCTGGATACTATAAAGAATGTGGCAGCAGGACTGCAGGAAGACTTATCAACAAGCTGGGTTATGAAGATGACACAACTTTGCTTGCTGAAAGTGAGAACTTGAAATGATTGCTGCGGAAGGTAAAAAACCCACAGCCTTCAATATGGATGACATCACAACACCAATAAAATATTCACCAATGGGCTAATAAGCAACATCATGATAGATGGAGGAAAAAAATTGAAATTGCCAATAATTTCATCTTACTTAGACCCACAATCAAACCCTTGATGTCAGCAGTCAACAAATCAAAAAGATATAGTACACTGAGAAAGTCTGCTGTCAGGTTCCTCTCCAAAGTACCGAGCAGCAATGATAGGAGTTTAAAGACTAAGTTGTACCTAAACTGACACAAACCAAAATTGAACATCTTAACAGACCCATTACAAAAGAAGAAATTGAAAAGGTAATACAACAGCTTCCAACCAAATAAAGTCCTGGACCAGATGGATTTATAAGCGAATTTTATCAAACATTCAGAGAAGAACTGTCACCAATTCTATATAAACTATTTCAAAAAATAGAACAAGATGGAACACTCCCAGACTCAT
>NW_006399752.1:8069570-8085723 GCF_000299155.1 Elephantulus edwardii
CGGGGAGAGGGGTGCAACAATGAATGAATGGAATTCCAAAATCTCTGTAGATGTTCATTGAAATGAAAAATAAAGAAATAAAAAAGAAGACTAAGTTGTGTTTGATTTAAGCCATGGTCTTTTCAATTGCTTGCTATGCATCTGAGAGTTGGACAATGACTAAGGATAGCAGAAGAATAAATGGCTTTGAATTGTGGTGTTGGAGAAAATGACTAAGCGTATCACAGACTGCCTGAAGAACAAACAAGTATGTCTTGGAGTGAATACAACCTGAATGATCCTACAGGCAAGGATGGTGAAATTTCCTCTCACAAATCTTGGGCATGTTGTTAGGAGGGACCAACCCTTGGAGAGGGACATTATGCTTGGAAAGATGGCGGGTCAGCAAAAGAGAAAAAGGCTCTCAACAAGATGGAATGGCATAATGACTACAGCAATGGGCTTAAGTATGTCAGAGATAATGAGAATGGCATAGTATAGGACAGGGTCCAGATCTACTGTTCAGAGGGTGGCTACTTATAGTATTTGATCTGACAGCACCTAACTAGAATAATTACGAACATGCCTCATGTGTTTGTTAGATGCACGCTTGTCCTATTTGATGAAGTGTCTATGTGAAAAGGTACTTGCATGAACAGCCATATGTGCTCTTTACCAATTTCACAACAACAGCATCAATAGCATAAAAACAATTCCTATGAGGTCAGACATGTCCCCTACACTTTCATACCTCTTTCGACTCATCTCAACATCAATCTTACTGCTTTGATGGGTGCAAAATACAATGTGATAGCTCACAGACCACACAGAACCATACTGGGGAAGTCAAAAGATTATAATTAGTAACAGACTACAGTCAAGACAGATACCAAAGCATGTATGCAGGCACCTCAGCCTTGAGCCTCGTGGTTTGCCAAAACTGACATCCTACCCCCATTTATCCAACAAAGAAAGTTCTCAATCCTCGCAATATTGGCTTTCCCTTCTAAAAGTTCCATCTCATGTTATAGGTGTTCCTGCCGTAGGTGTAGCTGGGGCAAGAAGGGCATCCTACAGTTTCTTGCTTCTTGTTCAATGGCACCAGTAGATCTGTCTCTGTAGCTAGAGCTGTTCAATTTTTTGGCAAGACTAGCCAATCTCCATCTCCTTGTGGATAAGCCCCATTTGCATATTTCCACCTATCTACATAGCAAAACAAAGTCAATCAATGGCTAGGAAAACTCCTACTGCAAGATAAAATCCATAGTCTATTTATGTCGTTTACAGGCTTTATGATTATATTCCCTTCTTATTGAGATGTTAAGCACTTTCAATATAGTTTAGAGGAGCTGTGAGGATTAGTGACAAGGAGCTTGTGGTCAACTCAAATGTATGTGGTTTGACTCTTCTAGGTGTTCCATAGAAGAAAGATGGGCGATCCCTTTCTGTGTGATTTACTGCCTCTGAAAATCAGCTTGAGGGTCAGCTATGAGTCTGTTTAGATTTGATGACACTTAACAACAACAACAACAACAAAACAGTTTAGAGATTAGACTTGTCAACCCCTCTCCTCCCCTCCCCCGCCGGTTGTACATTCTCTTTAAGTCTTTTATAAACATATTTAGTTATATCTGATCGTCGATTTAAGCCATAAAACTAAGACACATAGTTCTACCCAATGTTATCTTCCAGGTATTTTATAGTTTTAGGTTTAACACTTAGATCTTTGATTCAGTAGTTTTTGTGAATGATGTGAACTATGGATCCTGTTTCATTTCTCTACAACTAGATATCTAGGGAGCTCTGGTCATTAAGTAGTAAGGAGTACTGTCAAATTGAAGACATGTGGTTTGAATATACCAGCTACTCTGTGGGAGGATGATGGAAAATCTCCTCCTCTGTAATAACTGCCTCTGAAAACCGATGGAAGTTCAGCTGTAAGTTGGTTCCAACTTGATAGTACATAACCACCACAATAACAACAGGATATCTAGAATTGCCTGCACCATTTGTTAAAGAGACTGTTTTTATTCTCCACCAAACAGACTCTGATCCTTAGCAAAATGTATGTACCTCCAGGTTCTTAATTCTCTTTCACTGGCTGATGTGTCTGTTGTTATGTCATTATCAAGATGCTTTGCTTAAAAAAATGCTTTGATTACTATGGCTGTATTCTTTTATTTATTTACTAACAGAAACAGTCTTGGTACCAGCAGCCAGGAAACCAAAGGTGAATTGCACTGTGAAAGCCTGCTATCAGGGACATCTCCAGAGTACAGAAAAACAATGATGTCAGTCTGGAGACTAAGGTTATGGTCTTTGCAATCACATGCTATGCATCAGAAAGCTGGACAATGAGTAGGTATGACAGAAGGAGAATTGATACCTTTGAGCTGTGATACTGGATAAGAGTAGTGAATATACCATGGACTGCTAGGAGAACAAACAGGTTTTTCCTAGAGTGGGTGAGACCAAACTGCTCCTCAGAAACAAGGATTCTGAAGCTTCATCTGACATAATTTGGGCATGCTGCCAGGAGGGACCAGTCCTTGGAGAGGGGAATCATGCTTGAAAGGGTGGAAGGACAGTGCAAGAGGCGAAGACACTCGATGAGATGGATTGACTCAGTGACAGGATTAATGGGGTAGGGGTGTCAGAGACGATGAGGTTGGCTCAGGATAGAGCAGCGTTCAGAGCTGTTGTACACAGGGTCGCTATGAGTCACAGGCGACTCAAGGACACATAACAATAACAAAAGAAACAATTTTGTTTTGTGCTATAACTACATTGTATACTTTGCAAATAATAACACTATTTAAAAAAGAACAAAAACCCAAAATCCAACGGTTGCATACTGATTCTAACATATGGTGGTGATAACACCTACAAAAAGTAGAACAAGATTTTCAATGGATGATTTTTCCTATGTAAGTTATCCTTTTTTTCCAAACTGCACCTATGTGGACTTGATCCTTCAACCTTTGGTTTAGCAGCCAAGCACATTAACTTTATCAAAGTGGCCTGTGAAAATAAAGCCAAACCAAATCTATCGCTTTGAGTCAATTCCAACTTACAATGATCCTAAAAGACAGAAACTGCCCATATGGTTCCCAAGGCTGTAATCTTTATGAAAGCAAATTGTGACACATCTTTATTCCAAGAAGTTGTACGCAGGTTCCATTTGTTCAACTATTAGTTGAGCACTTAACAACCAAGCATCCCACCACTTCTCTCATCCCATCCATGTTGTTGTTGTTAGGTGCCATTGGGTCTTTATGACTTACAACAATCCTACAAACAAGAGATCTAAATCATGTCCAATCCTGTGTCATCCTCTCTCCTAATCTTGGATATGTTTGAGTCCACTGTTACAGTCACTATGCCAATGCATTTTGTTGGAGATGTTCCTCTCTTTCTCTTGACCCTCTTACCTTTCCAAGTTGATGTCATTTTCTAAGGACTGGCTCCTCCTCACATCATGTCCAACATGTTGTTGTTGATTGTCTCTGAGTCGAGCATGACTTATAGTGATCCTATGAACAAAAGGCCTGAAGCCCCTCTACAACTATCAACATTTATCAAAGTTCATAGAGTTTCTGGAGGCATGTTGTTTAGGAAGTGGATGCCACTCCTGCTTCCAAATCTGTCATGCATGTTATGTGTTATTTAGTTGCCTGTGATATATAGCAGCCCTATGTACAGCAGCTCTGAACCCTTCCATGTCCTGAGCCAGTCTAATTCTGACACACCAAGCCCCATCACTCCTGTTACTTTATCAATCCAACTCATCCAGGGTCTTCCTCTCTTGCGTTGTCCCTCCACCTTTCCAAGCACGATGTCCCTCTCCGAAGAATAGCCTCTCCTAGCAGCATGCCCAAAGTATGTGAGATGACGCTTTAACACCTTTGCCTCCAAGGAGCACTCTCTAGCTTCTAGAGATATTTCTCTCCAAGACATATCTGTTTATTCTTTTGACAGTCTGAGGACATTTGAGCTCAAAGGCATCAATTCTTCTGGCATTGTAATTCACTGTACAGCCCTCAGATACACAGCAAATCACTGAAAAGATCAGCTTGATATAGGGGCACCTGAGTCCTCAAACTGACATTGTTCTTATTATGCACCACTGAGTCACTTGCAACTGATAGTGATTCCATGTACAACAGCTCTGAACATACTCTATCTTGAGCCAATTTTATTGTCTCCAACACACCTACTTCCATTACCTCAGTTACTAGGTCACCCATCTCATCCAGGGTCTTGCTCTTTTGCGCTGTCCCTCTACCTTTCCAAGCATAATGTCCTTCTGCAAGGACTGTTCCCTCCTGGCAACATGCTCAAAGTATGTGAGACAGAGCTTTAAAATCCTTGCTTTCAAGGAGCAGTCTGCTATCACCTCTCCTGGTGAGGCTTGTTTGTATATTCAATACTCTTCTCCAGCACCACACCTCAAAAACATTGATTCTTTTTCTATCATCCTTAGTCATTGGCCAGCTCTCTGATGCACAGCATAGTATCTGCAAAGACCATGGCTTAGATCAAGCGCATCTTAGTTTCTAGACTGACATCATTGCTTTTTAGCATTCTGGAGAGGTCCCTGACAGCACATTTTCCCAATGCAATTCATCTTTTGATCTCCTGGTTGCTGGTATCAAGAATGTTGATTATGGAGCCAAGCAAGCTGAGGGTGTTAACAATCTTAATCTACTACCAATTGGCCCAGTGGTGAGAATTTTGATGCTGACCTTTAAGCAATACTGAAGACTATAGTCCTTGACATTCTGCATCAAATGCCTCAGGTATTCCTCAGATTCAGCAAGCAAGGTTGTGAGATCTGCACAGGACAGGTTGTTTGATGAGTCTTTCTCCAGCCTTGCTGCTACTGCTCCTCAATAATACGAACAGGTCTTTGACTACTCAGAAACTAAGCCTGGCTTAACAAGCCAGGAAGTGCCTGATACGTTACATATAAGTGAGAAAAAGAAATACTTCTATCTTGTTTAATTCATCGTTCTTTGTATTTCTACTACTTGTGTCTAAATTTATGTTAATAGATTATTAACATAATGGGAAAATATTTGTGTGTGACAAAAGGTTAACTGTAGTAATTAAAATTTTCTAACAAATTCTAGGGTCAGATGGCAGACTAGAGAGACAGCAGCTGAATTCTTCTTTGGCTAAGACATCAGAAAACAAAGAAAATAGATAATGATTTTAATTCTGGAATCCTGAGTTTAAAATGAAAAAGTAGTTCAAGTACCTACTGAAGGAAGAAAAAGAATAAAAACAATACAGTAAGGAGACAGAACACAGAATTGTAAACAGCATCATTTGCAGGCTACTATTTGGAAGGTATGGGGACCTAGGACTGCAGTAATGTCAAAACCAGTAACAACAAGGGAGATGCCATCTATCCCTTTCTGAGTTACTTCACAACCACCACCTACCATGTGGCTGGCAGCATTCCCCCAGCTCTGCCTCAATGTCAGACCTATTCTATTTTTTTATCTGGCACCAGGACATTGAGTACATCTTTACTTTCAGAGACTTCCACTAGAAACAGTTGGTCTGTGCAGTACTTAACCTGCAGTCAGTCCATGTGGTTTGACGAGGACACCGCCTGAATGAAACCCTTGCCAATCACTGGGCACCTTGTAGATACCTCATCCAGCACATATCAGTCATGGAGCAATGTATCTTCTGTGGAGTGTACCATCTTCAGGGACCTCAGGTTGTCAGTAACTGTCTCTTCATGCTAGCCCCATCTCTGACTGGTACTCATTCTCTAGACTGACAAAGACAACCCTAGCCAGGCAGGCTACCTTAAGTTCCTCTGAGGTCAGCCAAAACTCTATCTCCAGCTGGGCACTCTGCCCCTCAATGTTCTCTAGCCTAGAAGAGGTGCTGTTCATGGCCTGGGGGACGTACTGGGGCCTCAGCCACTTCTCAGATGAGCAAAAACACTGACTTGGAAGGGCATCCAAAATCAACCTTTTGCTGGACTTGCAGACATACTGTTCCAAGGTAGCTAAGCTGCCTCCACCCCACAAAACAGTGGCAAGAGCTAACACTTTCAACAGATGAGAAAGAGGTACTAAAACTAGAGAAAATAAGAAAGAATTTTTTTAAAGATACATGACAAAATAACATAAAATCAGAAGTCATAAAAACAGCTAATTTAAATTCAGAATTATTAAGAATAAAATTTCAGAAATAGGTAACACAATGGAAGGGCAAACGAGTAGAATGGAAAAAGTTACAAAAATGGAACATAAATCTTTCAATACTAATCAGTTAGATGAATAATCAGGAAAATGAAGAAAGCATAAAAAATTATGTAGGATATCATCACAAGGAAGAACTTATATGTGACTGGTATTTCTGAAGAGAAAAAAAAGCAACAGAAATAATAAAAGATAGAAGAAACACTGATGACTGCTGAGAGAAAACTTCTAAAATATTATAGAAAATGCAAAAACACACATTCAAAAAGTTTTCCAAAATCAAAGACAAAGAACACTGAAAGCAGTCTGAAGGAAAAACAAAGAGTTAATTACAAAAAAGAATGATGAGGACTAAGCTCTGCTTTCTGAGCAGAAACAGTCATGTAGGAAAGAAGGCAATTCGATAACATAAAAATTCTGAAAGAAAGAAACTACAATGAAGAATTAGATATCCAGTAAATCTGTCCCTGATATAAGACAACAAAATCAGAGCATTTACAGTGAAACATACATTCAAGTTCTTTGTGAAAACGAGACCAACTTTATATAAGAGGATCATTAATATCACCTACACATAAAATCTTGCTGGAGATTATTTTAAAATGGCTGGAAGAGTACAAGGAATTTCCAGAAGTTCAAGTTGAATTAAGAAGAGGACAAGGCACAAAGGATACCACTCAGAAAAATGTTTACTTCTATTTTATTGACTACTTAAAGGATTTTGACTGTGCAGAAAATAAATTATGGACAATAATGAGACTACCAGAATACTTACTGTGCTCATTTAGAACCTGTATACAAAGACCAACAATCGGTTACTAAACAAAACAAGGGGACACTGTAGGGTTTAAAATTAGGAGGGTATGTATTAGGGTTATCCTCGATCCTTATCTATTCAATTTTTATGCTGAGCAAATAAGTTGAAAAGCTGAGTCATATGGAGAAGAATGTGACACCAAGACTGGAAAGACTCATCAACAACCTACAACCTGCATTAAACAGTTGACACAATCTTGCTTGCTTAAAATTAAGAGGTCATGAACCACTAGCTAATGAATTAGATCAAAGATTACTACCTTCAATATGGGCTACATCTCAACATTAAGAAAACAAAAATCCTAACCACTGGACCATGACAGATGTAGAAATGACCGAAGCTGCCAAAGATTGAATTTTGCTTGGATCCACAATCAACATCTATGGTAGCAATGTCAAGAAATCAATAGATATGTGGGCAAATCTGCTGACAAGGACCTCTCCAAGTACTAAAGAGTAAGGATGTCAGTTTAAAGACCAAGGTGTACTTCCAGGGGATTTCTGAGGTTGTGAATGACATGGGAGAGAACTGCCCACATTTCTTCCATTGGCCACTCCTGGATTCAAACTGCCAGAGAGGCAAGGCCTCTGGGTTAGCACGACAACACTGCACTGAGTGAAGTAAGTCACAAAAGTAGTTAAATTAAGTTTACTGTCATAAAAAGCTAAAGAACGGTTTCAACAGTGTAGTACAGTAGACTGATCATTCAAAGCGTTTTTCTCAACTATCTATGGGCTTTTATTTTAGTCACATGGCTAGGCTATGCTCATAATGAATATAAAGTAAATGGTATCTCTGGAGGAGAAATATGCAAATAGGATGTGTACATTACTAATGAAGGGATTGGCTGGTTTTGCCACCAGGCTTAAACTGAGCAGGTTTAGAGGGAGAAAATAGAACTCTTGCTACCAACAAGAAAAAAGTGGCAGAGGTTGCATGTGTCCATTTGTGGCAGAGATTACAGAGCAAGATAGATCAGGACCTAGAGCACAGTAGCAAATAGCAGAAGTGGTAGGGAACCAGAGGTCAAGATGAGACAGAAGTGAATTGAACTGCTGCCCCATGAAGCCAGACTTGAGAGCCTTCATCCAAGAAAGATGCCATATTGGCAACACTGGCCTACGGCAGTTAAAGTGAGAGTCAGAGTGCCTGCAAGCACATCTGAGAAGCTGTCCTGACTGAAGAATTGAATCCTGCTTCCAACCTGTTGTACTTAGGTACTGTCAACTCAAGTGTGACTCACAGTGTCCCTATGAAAAGATGTGAATCTTGCCCTTTTCATCATCTCTGACTCCACTGCTATAGTCACTGTGTCAACCTATCTCACTGAAAATCTTACTCTCTTTTGGTGACTTCTATGTTTCTGGGCATGTTGTCTCTTTCCGAAGAAGAGTCCCTCCTAACAACATGCCCAAAGTATGAGAAGAAGTTTCATCATCCTTGCCTCTAAGGAACTTTTTGGCTGAACTGTCTCCAAAACCTATCAGTTTATTCCACAAGCAATTCATGGACAGTCAATACTCTTCTCCAAAATGACAACTCAAAGACATCAATTCTTCTGGGGTCAATCTTTCTTATTATCCAGTTCTCAGATGCACAGGAAGTAATTAAAAAGACCACAGCCTCAATTAGGCATATTAGTTTTTAAAATGATATTCTTGTTCCTCAGTATTTTGGAGAAGTCCTTGACAGGAGACTTTCCCAAAGCAATCCATTTTTTTTATTTCTTAACTGCTAGTATCCAGAGTATTGATTCTTTTTTTTTTTTTAATTTTGTGTGCGTGTACCGTCAAATCAGATCTGACTGGTACAGGAGGATATTGCGCCTCCTTCTCCGGCAGAGCATCTGGTAGATTCGAACCATGTTCCTCTGGGATTGCAGTGCAGCTTCTTGCCACTAGGCCACCACAGCTCCCCAGAGTATTCATTCTTGATCCAAGTAAGATGAAATAGTGGACAATTTCAATCTGTTCTCCATCTGTCATGATGTTGCCTTTTTGCCCAGTGTTGGTGAGGTTTGTTTTATTTATCTTGATGCAACTCAAACTGAAGGCTGTAGCCTTTTATCCTCTGCAATAAGCATTTCAAGTCATCTTCACTTACAGCAAGGTTCTGTCATCTGTACAATGCAGGTTGTTGATGAGTCTTCCTCAGATCCTGATACCACATAGAGTACAGCTTCTCAAATTATTTACTCTGAACCGGTTTCAAAAAAGGATCATTTGTGAGTTATATGTGGCCACTGCAACCAATTAGTAGAGTAGTAGAGTAGCTAGAGCTCTTAGTGAGATGACTGATTTATAGAATTGATACAGGATGGTGTGGGAGAGTGGGGGCACATGTGATTCAAATGAAATGGTTGTGTGCTGTAGATATCATCGATAGGAACACTCTTCTATCTGGAGTTAGTGGAGGTCAGACAGTACCATTCCCATATTATCCCTACTATTTTTACACACAGAAACATTTTTGGATAGTGACTAGGGACGGAATGGAGGGACAAGAGAGTGAAAAACTGTAAACAGACAACAATGGCTGAAAGAAAAGGCAATATACAATAAGGGGAGGCTAAACATAATACCACTGAAGAATGAGAAGGCAGAAGTAAACATTATAGACATAACTTGCAACATAAGCAGTAATAAATATTAATCCACAAGCAGGTATTTAACACAAAAGATAGGCAAAAGGGAAGACAGAATTAAACAAAAGTTAACATCATTACATATGTAATCCTACAATATCAACAACAATACATGTCAATCTATAGGAAGATATACAGGGACATACATGTTTATGTTATTGGGCACTGCTGAGTCAGAACTGACTCACAGCTGACCTCCAGCAAGTTTTCAGAGGCAATTAATTGTACAGAAGGAGACTGTCCATCTTTATCTTGCAGAGCTGCTGGTGGATTTCAACTGACTGCCTGCGGGTAGGCAGGGCTGCTCCTTATCACTACACCATCAGAGCTCTCTATATAGGCACACAGGACAGATGGATAGATATGGACAGGTGGAAAGGATTACACAGTTTGACGGATAGTATTTCTATACTCAAATTAGTACATGCTGTAAATATATCCATGTATATAGCAGAATTAACAGGGGGCAAACTATGTAAGCTTAACTATAATCAAACGTATTGAGGGAATGAGATTCTGGTGCTAGGCTATTGAAATTATGTTGTTGTTGTTGTTATGTGCTGCCGAGTCGCTTGCAACTCACTGCGACCCTATGTACAACAGCTCTAAACTCTGCTCTGTCCTGTGCCAATCTCATTGTCTCCGACACATTCCTCCCGATTGCCCCAGTCACTGAATCAATCCATCTCCCAGAGGGCCTTCCCCTCCTGTACCTGCCCCCTCCACCCTCCCAACCATGATGTTCCTCTCCAAGGACCAGTCCCTCCTTACAACATGACCAAAGTATGTCAGACGAAGCATCAGAATCCTTGCCTTCAAGGAGCAGCCCGGTTTAACCCTTTCCAGGATGAATCTGTTTGTTTTCTTAGCAGTCTATGGCACTCTCAGCACTCTTCTCCACCAACAAAGCTCAAAAGCATCAATTCTCCTTCTATCCTCCCTGGTCATTGTCCAGCTCTCTGACGCATAACAAGTGACTGCAAAGACCATGGCCTGTACCAAATGCACCTTAGTCTTTGGAGACACATCGTTGCCCTTGAGTACTTTAGAGAGGTTCCTAACAGCAGACTTTCCCATGTCAATATGTCTTTTAATTTCCTGGCTGCTGGTGCCAGGACTGTTGATTGTGGAGCCGGGCAGACTAAAGCTATGAACAATCTCAATCTCTTCACCATCCATCCTGATGCTGTCAACTGGTCCAGTGGTGAGAATCTTTGTCTTCTTGACACTGAGCCTCAATCCATATTGAAGGCTGCAGTCCCTGACTCTCAGCAGCATGCGCTTCAGGTCCTCCTCAGTTTCAGCAAGCAGGGTTGTGTCATCTGCATAACGCAGATTGTTGATAGATCTTCCACCAATCCTGCCACAGCATTTCTCCTCATAGAGCCCAGCCTCCCGGATGATCTGTTCCGCATACAGGTTGAAAAGCTATGGAGATATGACACATCCCTGGCATACGCCCTTCCCAATTTTGAACCATGGAGTGTTTCCTTGCTCTGTTCTGATGACTGCCTCTTGGTTCAACTATATGTTTCGCATTAGCATGATCAAGTGTTCTGGGATTCCCATTCTTCTCAGAGTCAGCCACAGTTTGTTATGGTCCACAACAGTCAAACGCCTTTGCATAATCAATGAAGCACAGATAGACATTCCTCTAGTACTCCCTGCTTTCAGCCAATATCCATCTAACATTAGCTACAATAGCCCTAGTACCACAACCCCTTCTAAACCCAGCCTGGACTTCTGGCAGTTCTCTGATGATGTGCTGTTCCAATCATTTTTGGATGATTTCCAGCAGAATCTTGCTTGAATGTGAAATCAACAATACTGTTCTATAGTTTCCACACTCTGTTGGGTCACCTTTCTTTGGAATGGGAACAAATATAGATCTCCTATGCCAGTCATCGGATCTTATTCAATGGTACTCCCCCCCTTTCTTGCTGTGTACCACTGAATCATCTCCAGCAGAGTATCTGGTGAATTCAAACCACGTGGCTTTAGGATTGCAACACAGCTTCTTGCCAATAGGCCACCAGAGCTCCCCTGGGATCAGTCTTGAGGCACATCAAAACGCAATTCACAAAGACAATGTTCCACATCTTTCCTTGTTGTCTTAAAAGTTTTCCAGCAGCAAGAGATGCGACAACTAGTGGTGTCTCCCTATCTGAACTAATGAAAAGACAAAAATGTAAAGGCATATAGAATCAATTAGGCCAAATGACTAATGGACTTCATGAGCCTCAGCCTCCATGACCATGAAACAAGAACAACTAGATGATGCTCAACTATCAACACTAATCACTCTAAACGGGATCATAGTAGCAGATCCTGGATAGAAAGTAGAGGAAAACATGTAACAAAACTCAAAAAACATCAAAAAAGCAAGGCTTACTGGTCTGAGAGACTGATGGAGCTCCTAAGACCATATGGCCTTTAGTCACCTTTCAAATCTGGAACAAAATTTACCTTGATAGCTCAACTTTCAGCCAATTAACAGATATTTTTATGTCATTATGGATTATATCTCAACACCAAAAAAACAAAATTCCTCACCACTGGGCCAATAGGCAACAGCAACATCATGACGGATGGAACAAAGATTAAAGTTGTCAACAATTTCATTTTGCATGGACCCACAATCAAACCCTTTGCACCAACAGTCCAGAAATCAAAAGACGTATTATATTGTGTAAATCAGTTGCAAAGGACCTGTCTAGGGTGCTAAGGAACAATGATGCCAATTTAAAGACTAAGGTGCACCTGATTTAAACCATCGTCTTTTTAATCACTTACTATACATCTAAAAGTTAGATAATGACTGGGGTAACAGAAAAACCAGTACCTTTGAGTTGTGTTGGAGAAGAGTACTGAATATACCCCATGGAGTGCCAAAAGAACAAATATATCTTGGAGAAAGTACACCCAGGGTGCATATTGGAAGCAAAGATGGTGAAGCTTTGTGTCACATATTTTGGGTATGGTATTAAGAGGGACTGGTTGGTCCTTGGAAAAGGACATCATGCTTGGAAAGGCTGAGGGTCAGCAAAGAGAAGATCAACAGTGACTGACTGGACTCAAGTATATCAGAGATTATAAAGATGGCACAGGAAAAGGGAAGGATTCAGATTCACTGTTTATGGGGTTGCTCTGAGTCACAGTCAACATGATGACACCTAACAACAACAACAATCTTAGCCCTAACAGTAGTGGCATTTAATTTACATGTGCTATGAGTATTCAGAAGTAGACTGCCAACCCTTAGTTTGAGGCACCTCTAGGTAAATTCAAATTGTCAACCTTCTGGTTATGTAGTCAAGTGCTTATCTTCTACACTACCTAGGGATTTCCCTTCAGTGTTTTCTATATCTCAACTCCTACTATATTTACTCAATTGAACATTTTCTGTTCAAAATACTGCAAGGTTTCTATTTCCTGCAAAGACTCCAGCATATACACTCTTTACTCGGCTTCATTATCTTTGTGGTGCTTCTCATTATATAACACTGAGTTGATTTTTGACTCACACTAATCCTATGTATAACAAAATGAAACAATGCCTGGTCCTGCACCATCTTCACAATTTGTTATGTTTAAGCCATTGTTGCAGCTCTTGTGTAGATTCATCTTGTTGGGGGTATTATCATTCAATGAAATCACACTACTTGTATTTGATTACTTTTAATGATCATTATTTTCCACTGAATAATCAGACTATGAAGAACAATTGGTTCACTAACGAATGGATTTCAAGTATCTAGCACTTAACCAGCCATGACAAACTGCCAATCAATCTTTGTGGCTGACCAAATAAGTCTTTGGCAGCAATGGACTAAATTATTTAGACTTTTGATTAGGATTTTAAGAAATAAAGAAACATAGGTCTTGCAGTTGTCTGTTCGCTAATTAAGACAGACTTAGCTCCTGTTCTCTAAGACAGACTTAGCTCCTCATTCACTATGCCATTTAAAGATGCTGCTCATAGTATTCCATAATGTTCTACCCTCAAATTATTAGCATTTAAAGCTGTGAGGCTCAAGAAGCATAGTACAAAACTGTTCTATTCCCAAAGTATTTTACAAAAGTCACTATGGAGTTGGGCAAGAAAGATGGGTAGTGTTCCTTAGGTTTTATCCACAAATGCTGGCTAACGTCCAAAGAATAGTAACAACTGTTACTTAACAAATTAAAGTTTGGGCACCTGTGGTTCAAAACACCCAAATAGATTACTAATAATCGAATATCTCAGACCTATGCTTTAAAACACATTTAGAATAGAAAAGTGTAACACTTTCTAGAACAAGTTTGTAACTTTCTGTAACCTGGCATTAATCCTTCAGAGTTCCTAGCATATTCTCTAGTGCATGCATGCATGGGTATGTAACTACATACATAAGTGCGCGCACACGCGCGCACACACACACATACACACACGTTAATTTCTTTGAATTTTTCTGTAAACTCAAAGCTAAATTTTGCTCTATTTTGACAGGGACTGTGGTCTTATTTTCACTTAGACAGTTGTAAAAAGGCAATGATGTTGGAGAAGTAAAAAGAATGAAAGCAGCAGAGTATTGGGAAGTCTAAGGGCTTATTGCTTTAATTCTTCTCAAACCATTAGAAAACATTCAGATTTTGTTAAGTTTGCTCTCATCACCAATTTTCTTATTCTCTCTGCTGATGTGAGAGATAACAAAGGACATTAAAGGACACAATAAGTTGAAACAACTACAAGGTTCTCTGGGAAAAGTACTTGGCTTCTAAAGGAATGAAAGGTAAAAAAACTGGAAAGACAATGGCTTTTCAAGTCTTTTCCTTCTTCTATACTGAAATATCAAATTTCATTATCAGTAAAAGATAGTTCTTTACTATCAATGGCAAAACCTCCCATTTAATCTCCACAACACTTGTCCTTGAATATCAAGTTGCTCCAGTTGCTTCAAATTTAAATCTGTCTTTCTTTTAGGACCCTGTCACATTTAAATACACAGGTTCACTGGCAATGTGATCTCTGTCCTTGACTCCAGCATTAGAGAATGTCACGAGTAGTCATAAACCATTATGAAGCTACCTGAAAAGATCCCCTCCATAAAAGGAAGTTCAAGGATATATGGTATGCATCTCATATGTTGTTGCTGATGATGATATGTGCCATCAAGTCACTTGCGACTCATAGCGACCCTATGTACAAGAGCCCTAAACCCTGCTCTATCCTGTGCCAACCAACCTCACAGTCTCCGACACTTACTCCCACCACCCCAATCACATAATTGATCCATCTCATCTAGGGTCTTCCTCTAGAGAGCTGTCCCTCCACTCTCCCAAACATGATGTCTCTCTCCAAGGACGAGTCCCTCCTTGCAACATGCCTAAAGTATGTCAGATGAAGCTTCAGAATCCTTGACTCCAAGCAGCAGCCTGGCTTCACCCTCTCCAGGACAAACAAAGACCAAAATGGATGATGAAAGAAACTCTGCATATTGAACTAGCACACTAAGAAACCAAAACAAAGGGGGGAAAAGAAGCTAAAGAGTGAAACAAAAGATTTCAAAGGACAGTTTGTGAAGGCAAAGCAAAGTAGTATAACAAAATGGGCAAATAGCTGGAGTGAGAAAATCAAAAGGGAAGAACTCAGTGAGCATTTCTCTAGCTGAAAAAGAAACTCAGGCCTCAGGTTGCACTACTGAAAGATTTTATGGGGAAAATCTTGAATGATCAAGGAAGCCTCCAAAGATGATGGAAGGAATATAGAGGCATTGTGCCAAAAAGAACTGGCTGGCACAGAACCATTTCAAGAAGAAAAAACCGCAAGACATTCGTTCCGGCCCTCTGGCCAAGAAAAGCATATCTACACACCAGTTCTACAGGATGCATCACCAACATAAGGAACTACCATCAGCTGATGTGTTTGGAATCACAGAAGCCATGGAACTTCATATATAAATTATTAATGGAGGGCTGGTCAAAGGGAGACAGATGTGAAGGGAGGGGGTAGAAGTGGCTGGGTATCCTGGTGGATGATGGAGGAGGGAAATAAGTGGGTAAAGACGCGTGTGAGAAAGGCAGGGACAACACTGACACGAAAGTTAACGCCACAATAAGGGATATACCTTTAACTTGCTGGTCTGTCTCATACTTCTCTAAATCTGAACAGTCACATTAAGACAGACTAGGAAGAAGGATTGGCCATCCACTTCTGAAATAGCAGGCTTCTGAAAACCCTACAACAGAACACATTTAGATAACAGAAACGGCAAAGGACGTTGAGTTTTCAAGTATGGAAATACAAAGGAAGAGGAACAGTTGTAAGTAAGCAGACACTGGTGATTGGGACATGGAATGTGAGAACCATGAATGTAGGAAAATTAGATATTGTTAAGGAAGAAATGGAATGCATAAATATTGACATACTAGGCATTGGTGAGATGAGACGGACGGGCATGGGGCATTCTGAGTCGGATGACCATATGATATATTACTCTGGAGATGAAA
>NW_006399752.1:8087983-8093302 GCF_000299155.1 Elephantulus edwardii
TGAGGCTCCATCTAACATACTTTGGACATGTTGTGAGGAGAGACCGGTCCTTGGAGAGGGACATCATGCTTGGGAGGGTGGAGGGACAGCGCAGGCGGGGAAGGCCCTCTATGAGGTGGATTGATTCAGTGACTGGGATAACTGGGATGGGAGTGTCAGAGACGGTGCGACTGGCACAGGACAGAGTGGAGTTTAGGGCTGTTGTACATAGGGTCGCTATGAGTCGCAGGTGACTCGACGACACATAACAACATAACAACAGTGTATGATCAAGAATCAAATGTAATAAGGAAAGAAGTTCAAGCTGATCTGAAGGATCTGCAAAACCTAAAGCCTCTGGAAATGATGGAATAGCAACTGACATATTTCAACAAACAGTTGCAGCCCTGAATGTGCTCACCAATTTCTGCCAAGAAATCTGGAAGATAGTGGCCTGGCCAACTGACCGGAAGAGATCATATTTATTCTCAAAAGAGGTGATCCAAAAGAATGAGGAAATGATTAAACAAGATCATTAATATCACACACAAGGACAATCTTGCTGAATATTATCCAAAAATGCTAAGAATAGTACATTGACAGAGAACTGTCAGAAATAAAAGATAGGTTTAGAAGAAATTGAGGCACAAGGAATATCACTGCTGATGTCAGATGTTGTTGTTGTTATGTGCTATCGAGTCACCTGCATCTCATAGTGACCCTATGTACAACAGCCCTAAACCCTGCTCTGTCCTGTGTCAATCCCACTGTCTTCGACATACCTACCCCCATTACTCTAGTCACTGAAATCAATCCACCTCAAAGAGGGTTCCCTCTCCTGTGCTGTCCCTCTACCCTCCCAAGCATGACAGCCTTCTCCAAGGACTGATCCCTCCTTGCAACATGCCCAAAATATGTCTGACAAAACCTCAGAATCCTTGCCTCCAAGGAGCATCCTGATTTAGCCCTCTCTAGGATGAACCTGTTCATTTTCTTAGCAGTCCATGATAACAATACTCTTCTTCAGCACCACAGCTCAAAAGCATCAGTTCTCCTTTTATCTTCCCTAGTCATTGCCCAGTTCTCCATGCATAACAAGTGATTGGATGTCAGACTGATCTTGTTTATGTTAGAGGGATCTATTTATGTTTTATTGACTATGGAAAGACATTTGACTCTATGAATCACAACAAACTGTGGCTAATATTGAGAAGAATGGAGATGCCAGGATTTTGACTGTGCTCATGCAAAACCTATACTTAGATCAGTAAGCTGTTGTACCAACAGAGCAAGAGAACACTACATGGTTCAAAATAAAAAAAGGAGTGTTATCAGGGTTATATCCTTTCTCCATATCTTCTCAATCTATATGCTGAACAAATCATTAGAGAGATTGGACTTATCAAAGAATGTAGCATCAGAATTGGAGGAAATCCCATACAAAACCTGTGTTATGCATATGACTCAACCTTGCTCACAGAAAATGAGGAGGACTTGAGGCACTTGCTGCAATCTGCAGCCTTCAATAAAGATCACATCTCAACATCAAGAAAACAAAAATCCTCACCAGTAGATCATTAGGCAGCACTATGATATGCCAGATGTGGAAGAGAGTGAAGTAGTTCATTATTTCATCTTGCTTGGATCCACAATCAACACCCTTCGCACTATCAGTCAGGAAATCAAAAGATGTGTTGCCCTGGGAAACTATGCTGTCAAAAACCTCTCCAGAATGTTAAAGAGCAATGCTGTCTGATGCACCTGATCCAAGCCCTGGTCTTCTCAACTGCTTGCTATGCACCTGAAAGCTGGAAAATGACTAAGGATGACAGAAGTATAATTGATACCTTTGAGATGTGGTCCTGTAGAGAAGTACTGAACATACATGTCACGGACTGACAAAAGAACAAACAAATCTGTCCTGGAGAAAGTGAAATCAAGTTGCTCCTTGGAGCTTTGAGACAAGGATTTTGAAACTTAGTCTCAAATACTTTGGGCATGCTGTCAAGAGGGTCTAGACCTTGCAGAAGGACATCATACTTGGAAGTGTAGAGGGTCAGTGAAAAAAAGGCAGGCCCTGGATGTGATGGATCAAGACAGTGGCTGTGGCAATGGGGTCGGGTGTGTCAAAGATGTTGAGTCTGGCTCAGGATAAAGCTGCAATGAGTCATAGTCAACTCAAAAGCATAAAACAAGTAAAAAGAAATGCCTAAAAGATTTGCCCAGGTCCTCCAATATAGATACGCTTTTATGGCTTTTAGCCATATGATTTTGGCTATAACAATAAAAGTTAAATTACATCAACAGTAAGTTCAGTAAAACAAGTTTCAAGGAAACCAGAAACAATCATAAATACTAACTTTCAAAAGAAAGTTTAAAAAAAACAAAACACCACAACCCAAACAAAAATCCAAATTTGTTTCTAACATAATTTAATTAACATTTTACCTTTCAGCATCAGCCATGTTTTTATAATAACTTGAATAAAAAAAAGATAGCTAGCTAGATGCCTTAGGCAACTAGGATTAGCCCCACATAGCATTTATCCAAAACTGAATATGTAATAAAGGTAATATGCTGGTATAAATCTAAAAACAGTTAACTTTCATGGAAGTTAGTACTGATGGGAGTCAGATCAAGGAACAGAGAAATCTATGTTAGAGTCTCACCTCAAGTCTTGACTAGTTATTTATCTATTAATATGAATTCTAACTTAAGATTTCAATCCTCATCTATGCCAGGATGCAATTGAACCAGTTCAACTCTAAGTTCCTTTTCAGGCATGATTCTATCTTTATCTTTCTCACCACTTTCAGCCCTCTAAAGATTTAATTAACTCGAGATGAATTGCATGGGAAAAGTCAGCTGTGAGGGACTTCTCAAGAGTACTGAAGAGTAATGACGTCAGGCTGGAGACTAAGGTGTGCCTGAGCCGGGCTATTTTCACAATTATGTGCTATGCATCAGAGTTGGACAGTAAATAAGGATGACAGAAAGAGAATTGAAGCCTTTGAGCTGTGGTGCTGGAGAAGAGTGTTGAATATACCATGGACTGCTAGGAGAACAAACAGGTTTGTCTTGGAGAAGGTAAAGCCAGAATGCTCCTTGGGGTCAAGGATTCTGAAGCTTCATCTGACATACTTTGGGCATGTTGCAAGAAGGGGCTGGTCCTTGGAGAGGGACATCATGTTTGACAGAGTGGAGGGACGGTGCAGGAGAGGGAGACCTTTGATGAGATGGACCGATTCTGTGACTGGAGTGGCGGGAATGAATGCCCTTGAAATGGCTAGGTTGGCACAGGATAGAACGGCGTTTAGGGCTCTTGTGCACAGGGTCACTATGAGTCACAAGCAACTCGATGGCACACAACAACAACAACAAACAATTATTACGGACAATCGCTTCTTATGCAAATAAAGTCTTTAAAAACCTACTGGAGGGTCAACTACAAGTGGGTTCTGACTTGACAGCAGTAACTTTGTTATTAATATGCTCTAGTAGTGTACTGTACTAGCTAGCTGTTGAGCTACTAACCAAAATGTTTTCAGCTCAAATCCACCACCTGCTCTCGGGGAGAAAGATGAACAGAACTCGGTAGAGTTGCTATGACACAAAACAGACTTGAAGGCAGTGAGGGTTTGGGGTTTGTTGTCCCTGGCATAGTCACTGTCTTCCATCTGCACTGGATTTACATTTTTTTTTATTACTTTTTTTTTTAATCTGGATTTACATTTTAACTGGCCCACTGGTGTCCCATTAAAAAACAAGGACTTGAAATACAATCTTAAACATAATACTGGGATACTGTATAGAGTTGGCTTAAATTCATCAAGTTATATATGTATAAATTTGCATAAAACTCTCCATATTTGATACTACCCATTAAATTAGAATAACAATAAGAGTTTGACTAGTATAGTTAGTATTATGCCTGAATATGGCATAGTATTTTTAAGTGAAAATCAGTAACCAAAATATTTAGGTACTTTTAGGCAGTAAAAACAAGATCCAGCAAAACAAAAAAAGATATGATAAAATTCATTTAGGCAGAGGCAAATCTCAGTCCTATCTCTAGCATGAAGACATAGTTGAGTAACAGCACTTTGTAATGATCCATCCTCGTCAACTTCTAATCCTTCTGACTGATGAAAGCATGAGACATCTGTTTATTTTTAAGTGTATGCTGCCTTCCTTATTTTCACTTTGTACAACTATATAAAATTCAAATGCTTAGAAATACACACACAGATTCAGTAAGACTTCAAAAAGATGACCTGTCAAAAAGATGACAACGTTGACCTAAAAATTAAAATTAATTCCAGAAGATAAATAAAATATATGACAGCAATATAAGGCAAAAAATTATTATAGAAGCCTAAACTTTATGTGTTCAATATAGTGTTTACTCTTGGGTAAAAGTTAATAAAACTTGGAGCTCATATTAATAGGAAAGGAAGTAACATTTAACCATCAGGTGACAGGAGACAATCGCAGGGGAGGTATATTTCAAGTAGTCTTATAAAAAATTATCTCCACATTAAAATACCTTTGTGGTCAGCCACAATAAGAAAAAAAACCCACTTCCCTTCATAAAATTATTCCAACAGTCTACAAACAAGTGTATTCTATGGTATGTGAATCGTTAATACCAATATGTAATCACTTTCCTTTGACTCTTAGCATTCAGAATCAGAAGGGGTCTCGGTGCCCCCAGGACGCTCATCTTCTGGAGGAGGCCAGACACAAAGTCCAACTTGGATCATGTCTGTGTGAAGGCAGAGCTGGGATCTAACCGATATCCACAGCATCTGCACATCATCCTGCCTCGAACTGTTTAATGAAATGTGGTGGTTTTAACGCCTCACCTAATTACCGAGCAGCCACCTCCTCGCACTTTTACTGAAGTCATCACAAAACACTGGCTTACACAAGTGACCCTGGGTTCCCCAAAGAAGTATGAGCCCTTTTGCAGTGCGGTCACTGAAAAGCCTATTGATTGACGGGCAGGAATCTGGGTTTGAACATGTGGCTACTTCCCCAACTGCAGTCCTCCTAAGGATCCCGCGCGCAAAGCGGGATGTGTGCGGATGCGTGTGTGTGTGAGTGTGCGCGCGTGTGTTTGTGTGTGTGTTGATGGAGCGAGGGACGCAGGTCTCTAAGGTAACCATTTCCGCGGCTGAACCTCCGCGTCGCCAGCGGGCTCCCTGTCCCCGCAGCGATCCGTAACCCGCCAGCCGGGCGGGAGGCCGGGGGATGAGTGTGCAGGAACGGGGCTCCTCGGGCCGCCGGCCGGTTCCGAACGCGGCTGGGCCGGACCGTTACCGGGCGGCGGACCCGCGC
>NW_006399752.1:8093422-8095604 GCF_000299155.1 Elephantulus edwardii
CCCCCGCGAGGCCGAGCCCCGCCGAGTCGCGCCGCGCTGCCTCCCTGCGACGCGGGCCTTCGGGAGGCGCCGGGCCCGCAGGCCGCGGGAGGCAAGCCCGCGAGAAGGAGCGCGAGAAAGAGCGACAGCCACCGAGAGTGATCGAGATGAGACGGTTAGTCGGGGGCTCCGGAAGCCACCGTGCCTGGACCGTACCTGGCTCCAGGTGATGAACTCATTGGTGTGGGTCTCCTCCACCAGGGTCCACAGCTTGCTGAGGAAGGCCGGCACATTCGAACTCTGCTTCATTGTTAGTGAGGCGCAGGGATTCCAAATTCTACACCCGAACAAGGTGGTGGCAGCAGCAGCGGCGGCGGCAGCAACGGCGGCGGCAGCTGCTCACAGAAAATGTCCACAACGCAGGCGCAGCAGCTCTCGGGGCCCGCCCCCTCCAGCCCCTCCAGGCGCGCAGCGAGCCGGGGAGGCCGGGCCGCTGCACGTGACGGACAAGGCTGCTCGCTGGGCTCGGGCGCCCTGCTCCCGCGCCCGTCCCTTTTCTGACCAATCCTAGGTGTCGACCTCTTGGACAAAGAAAGGCGATTGGATGCCGCAGACGCAAGGGGGTGGGTGCATAATAAACTCTGCCATCCCATTCGCTTTTTATGCAGGGCCTCGGTATAGTGGCCTTGGGTGCAGTGTTTGGTTTCTTCACGTGGGAGCTGCTTTAGGATCCTAAGTTAGTTTAGGCTGTAAAAATACCCGCAGTGAACTTTCAACTCTAAGGGCTAAGTGTGATTAATACCAAGATAAGAATATAAAAATTTACATGGAAGTGAAAAAAAGAAAAGACGTGACTTTAAATTCTGCTCTGCTAGGCCCTGGGGCTTGAGACAGTCTTTAGTTTTCCATTAGGAGTAAATGCTTAATAAATATGCTTATAAAAAAAGGAATTTTAATAACTCTATTTATTCTTATCTTATTTCAAGGCATGCTGTTAGGCGAGGCCCTTCCTTGGCAAAAGACAGCATACTTGGAGAGTCAGCAAAAGAGAAGACCCTCAACAAAATGACAATGGGCTCAAGTATATCAAGAGATAGTGAGGGTGGTACATGGGAAAGGTTCAAATCCATTGTTCATAGGGTCTCTACAAGTCGTGTGCACCTAATAACAATATAGTCTCATTCAAACTCAAACTCATTGCCATCTAGAACTAATTCATAGTTGGCCCTTCAGTGAGTTTTCTGAGACTGCAAATGACACTGGAAGAGGTTGCCCAGTTTTCTCCCTCAGAGCCACTAAGGGATTAAAACTGCCGGAGGGGTGCTGCCTTTGGGTTAGCAAACTCTCTAGGGGCTGCTTCACTGGGCACCCTATGTACACTTTCAGCCTGTAGTTGTTTCAGCATGCCGAGGGAGGTCTGGTGGGTAGGGACTTGCACTGCCAACCTAAACGCAGAAGGTTCGAATCTACTAGCTATTCCGTGGGAGAAAGATGGCAGTCCATTCTTGAGATTTACATCCTCTAAAAACCACTGAAGGGTTAGCTAGGAGTTTGTTCTGACTCACTGGCAATGGCATTTTTTTAGTTTGGTTTATGTGATTTTGTGTAACTTAGTGCAGTTTGTTAGTCGGTATTCATTCTATTTGGTATTAACAGATAGTCCCTGTATGCATATGGGTAGTAGTATTCTGTCACTCACATTGTACTTCAGGATGAATCTAGAAATGGTCTTTTTGTCTATGAATGCAACTCCATTATTCTTCACATTTTAATTACCGGCACGGGAGAGCATGTGATAGATAGTCTGATTCAAAGTGGCAATGCCAGTCCATCTCAGCTCACTGATGCCTA
This sequence comes from Elephantulus edwardii, assembly GCF_000299155.1. Lineage (NCBI taxonomy): Eukaryota > Metazoa > Chordata > Mammalia > Macroscelidea > Macroscelididae > Elephantulus > Elephantulus edwardii. Next base: position 8,095,253 of record NW_006399752.1, read on the forward strand.
GTATGTCAATCTTTATGCGTTCCATTTCTTTGTTAACAATGTCAAATTTTCCTACATTTCATACTTTGTATGTCCCATATACCAATTATTAATGGATGTTTGCAACTATTCCTCCAGTGCTAAGCTACCACTGCTATATCAAAAGCCTTAGTATGCTCTATGTTCCTATGGTTTTTCAACACCTGTTATTTAAGAAGTTTCAAGATTCATTAATAATAATTGTTGACTGGAATTCAAAAGTTGGAAACACACTGAAACAGAGGAGGGAGAGAACCGTCTAAAAGAGAGATGTAACTGGGTATTTCTGTCATCACAGGAGACTAGAGCGAGGGCTGCATGGTGGAGGGGACCT
>NW_006399752.1:8095994-8136441 GCF_000299155.1 Elephantulus edwardii
ACTGGGAGGAGGGTAGAGAGAATAGTGCAACAATGAATGAGTGGAAGCCCAAAATCTCTGTAAATGTTTATGAAAATTAATAAAATACAATTATAGAAAAAAAAAAAAGTTGGAAACAAAGAAAACAAAGAAGAAGGACCAGAAGTTGGAAACTATGTCCTTGGTGATAGAAATCATTTTGGAGATAGAATGATAGAATTTTATACCATCAACGATTTATTCATTGCAAATACTTTTTTTATAAAAACACAAACAGCAATACATAGACCTCTCCTGAATCAGATTGGTTACATCTACGGAAAAAAATGTAATGTTAGTGGGCTCTAATGTGTCAGGAAGCGTGAAGATGGCACAGGATAGGTAAGGGTTCAGATCTGTTTTTCATAGGGTCTCTGTGAGTCCTACTCGATGGCACCTAACAACAACAACAACATGGAAAAAATAGTTGGAGATGCTTAATAGCAGCAGCCAAAATCAGGCCAAGTGCTGACCATGGAACAGATCATCAAATACTCATGTGCAAGCTCACATTGTTGTTGTGTTGATTGCTGTCACGTTGAGCATGACTCATAGTGACTCTATGAACAAAATGCCTGAAGCTTTTCTGTAACTATCATCATTTATCAAAGTTCATAGAGTTTCCAGAGGAATGTTATTTAGGAGGTGGCTGCCATTCCTGCCTCCAAAGCTAAAGAAAATGAAAATAAATCAACAAGAACCAAAATATGACCTGAGTCTAACCTCCCTGAATTTAAAAATCATCTCAAAAACACATTTGAGGCATTAAATTCTAATGAAAGAGAAACAGATGAATTGTGGTACATTATCAAGGACATAAGCCATGAAGAAAGCAAAAAGTCATTACAAAGACAGAAGAGGAAGAAAAGATCAAATGGCAGTCAGAGTGGACTGAATATTGTACTAGAATGTCCAGAGGTCAAAACAAAGGTAAAATAAAGAGTTGAAGACAAAACATATTAGAACAAAATATGCACAGAGATGGATTCAGAAAACCAAAAGGGAAGACTCACTTAGCATTTCCCAACCTGAGGGAACTGAAGAACAAATTCTAACTTTGAGTTGCCATACTGAAAAATATATGAACAAAATCTCAAATGATCAAAGAAGACTCCAGAGAAGATGGAAGGAATACACAGTCACTGTACCAAAAAGAATTGGCTGACACAGAAGCATTTCAAGAAGCAGCACATGATCTAGAACAAATACTATTAAAGGGAGAAGTTCAAGCTCCTCTGAAGGAATTGTAAAAAAATAAAGCCTCAGAAATTGATGAAATACCAACTGACATCTTTCAACAAAGGTAAAGCCCTAGATGTGCTCACCAAGTTGTGCTAAGAAACCTGAAAGCAAACTACATGACCAACTGACTAGAAGATATCCATATTTATTCCCATTCCCCAAAATAGTGATCCTACAGAATGTGGAAATTATTGAACAATATCACTCATATTACAAGCAAGCTAAATCTTGCTGGAACAGTATAACAACAGAGAGCTACCAGAAATCAAGTTGGATTTAGAAGAGGACATGGCACTAGGGATATCATGACTGACAATCAGATGAATCTTGGCTGAAAGAAGAGAGTACTAGAAGGACGGTTTTATTGACTATGCAAAGGCATTTGACCATGTGGATCCAAAAAAAATTAATGGATAACATAGAGAAGAACGGAAATATTGTGCTCATACAAAATCTATACCTAGACTAGAAGCTCTTATCTGAACAGAGCAAGGGTTCAGAGTCATGCATGCTTCAAAATCCAGAAAGAAATATTTCAGGGATATAGCCCTTCTTGATACTTATTCAATTTATATGCTGAACAGAATGTTCAAAAGGCTGGACTTTATAAAGGAGAATGTGGCATCAGGATTTCAGGAAGATGCATCAACAACCTGCATTATGCCAATGGCATAACTTTGCTCACCATAACTAAGGATTTCAGGCACTTCCAGAAATCTAGGACTGTAGCCTTTAATATGGATTGTGCCTTGCATCAAGAAAACAAAAATCCTCACCACTGGTCTAATAGATAGCTTCGTGATGCATGGAGAAAAGATTGAAATTGTTAACAGTTTCATCTTGCTCAGATCAACAATCAACACCCTTTACAGTGGCAGTCAGGAAATCAAAAGATGAATTGCAAGCTGCTGCACACATCATCAGCAGCAGCCATGGATCTGTTGCAGTCGATTAACTATGTACCTGTATTTAAAAGTTATTAGTGTGGCCTGGACTGCTTTCCTACATGGAGTACTAGACTGAGGTCCAGCTGCTTAGAGGCCCTCAGGCTCTCAGCCACTCCACCTGGTGGCCCCAGCCTGCTACCTGTACCCTCAAACCTGCTGCTTGGGGGACCTGTTCCTACCACCTGGATACTTGACCAGGTGCTGGGACGTCTGAGCCCCACCACCTAGAGGACCTGTCCCCACAGCCCTGCTGCTGAGACTCTCCCATCCACTTCCTGGAAGCCCAGCCCCACTGCCTGCCTCCTGGACAACCTGCCATCTGAAGGATGACCCACTGCCACCCCTCTGAACTGCACCAAGGACCCCAATATCACAGATTATCCCATTTCATCTCTTCCCAGACCTTGAGCTGCTTTTAGCCCTGGACACCTTGGACCCACCTAGTTTAGCTGCAGCAGTTGCCTGACAGAGGAGACTGCTGACTCACAGGCCTTATCTCTCCCCAACTGAAGCAAATCTTCCCTTGAGTCAAAGCACAGACAGATACTCAGGCAGGGTAGTTGTCCTGCCCTCCTCTGGAGCAGTGACTTCCTAAGCCAAGGTTTTCAGACCAAGAGCCTGCTAAGGTCTCAGGCATGGAAAAACTCTACCACAATGTTAGTGAAGAAGTAGACTACCTCACACTCTACACAAACCCAAAACAAGATGTCAATCCCCAAAAGTGACACAATATCAATGGATTTCCTGAAGCCAGAAAGTCTGATGGAACTTCCCAACACAGAATTCAAAAGAACAATGATTGAAAATTTTCAATGGATAAAAGACAAACTCAAAGAATTACAGAACTCTGCAAGCAAAAAATCAAGAGGAACTTTTAAAACAAAACAAAACAGAAAACATCAAACACAATCCAAGACAATGCAGTTAAAACAAATGAGGCATTAGAGACTAGGAAAAACAAGAAACCACAATCTATATGAGGACCAATGTTTCAGATGCTGTCAACATGTTCGAGGGACATAGGAACAGAGTTGAAGAGATGGAACACAGAACCAGCAATTTAGAAGATAGAATTGTCAAAACTGATCTGCTAGGAAAAATAGAATAAAAAAGGAAGGGGAAAGTAGAAAGCCTAAGAATAATGTGGGATTAAAGAGGAATAATAAGCACATAATCAGAATCTCAGAACAGGTAAAGACACCGAGAAAGTTCTGTAAGAATTACTAGAAGAAAACTTTCCAGATACAATGAAGAATGAGAGAATATATATTCCAGAAGCTCAGTGAACACTGTATAGAAGAGACCCCAAAAGAAAAACATCAAGGCATATCATAGTCAACTTTGCCAGAATGAAAAGTAAGAATTCTAAAAGCAGCTAGGAAGAAACGAAGAGCAAACTAAAAGGGAGAGCAAATAAGATTAAATGCTGATTTCTCAGCAGAAACCATGCAAGCAAAAAGACAATGAAATGACATATATCGAACATGCAAAGAATACAACTGTCAACTAAGAATATTGTAACCAGCAAAACTGTCCATCAAATATGAAGGAATGATCAAGATACTTTCAGAGAAGCAGAATCTAAAAAAAATTATAAAAACAAGACTAGTGTTATGAGAGATAGTTTTCTTACAGAGGTTCCACAGAAAGCAGGATGGACCAAAGTAACCAGCACTAACAACAAAAAGAACTAAATAAAATTATGACAATAAAACCTAGCCTCTCAATAATTACACTGGATATGAATAGCTTAAATGCACCACTGAAGAGAAAAAGAGTAGCAGATTGGATAAAAAAACAAGAGCAATGATTTTATAAATTATTACCTAATCCTGGAGAGAGTTAAACCAGGGAGCTCCTTGGAGACAAGGATTCTGAGGCTCCGTCTAACATACTTTGGACATGTTGTAAGGAGGGACAGGTCCTTCGAAAGGGACATCATGCTTAGTGCGGGGGGGGGGGACGGACAGTGCGGACAGTGCAGGAAGGGGAGGCCCTCTATGAGGTGGATTGATTTAGTGACTGGGGTAATCAGAATGGGTGTATCGGAGACAGTGTGATTGGCCCAGGACAGAGCAGAGTTTAGGGCTGTTGTACATAGGGTTGATATGAGTCACAAGCGACTCAATGGCACATAACAACAACAACAGCAACAGCAACAACTTGAAAGGGACTAGAGAGCATTATTCTGAGTGAACTTACTCAGTCCCACAAGGACAAATATTGGAGAATGAATATAAGTATCTAAGGAGGGCGGAGGGGGGAAGCAGAGGGATGAGGATTGCAAGGGAAGGGGGCTGTTTAATCATGGAATTGGACAATCTGATGGGTGGGAGAGGTGAGGGAATTTGGAATAATTTGTTCTTGAAAATTATGTATTAGAATTTGGTAAATAAGCAAGTATAATAAAAGAAAAACAGGCTGTGGAAATAAAAAAACAACCCAAACCAAAAAACTCCCAAAATCCATCAATGTGTTGTCTATAAAAGACACACCTGAAAAGTGAAGCTAAAGAAAGACTAAAAATAAAAGGGTGGGAAAATATACCAAGTAAATGGCAACAAGGAAAAAGCAGGAGTAGTGATATTAATCTCTGATAAAATAGATTTCAATGCAGAAACCATCACAAAGAACAAAGAAGATCAATACATAATACTTAAACAGTCAACAGAACAAGAAGACATAACAATAATATATATTTGCCAAATGATAAAGCTACAAAATATATAAAGCAAACATTAACAAAACTAAAAAATAGACAACACTAATATAGTAGTAGGAGACTTCAATACACTATACTTTCAGGGATCAATACACTACTCTTAAGAAAAAAAAGAAATTCTATAAAGATGCTGAAGAATTAAACCAACTCTATCTCATAGATATATACAGGATATTGCACCCCAAAAAAAGCACAGTATATCTTCTTCTTCAATGTGCATGGAATGTTCTCCAGAATTTTAGGTCACAAAGCAATAAATTAAAAAACAGAAATAATACAAAGCATCTTATCAAACTATAATGCTACAAAACTAGGAATTAATAACAGGATAAAGGATGGTGGGGGGGGGGGAAGCCATACATTTGGAAGCTGAACAATACCTTGCTGGAACATGAGTGGGTGAAAGAAGAATAAAAAATGAAATAAAAACGATTTTTTAAATAGATGACAATGAAAACACAACTTACCAAAACCTCTGGTAACCAGACAAAACAGTAATTAGAGGTCAATTTATAGCAATAAGCAAACACATCAAAGGTGGGAAAATTAACTCTCTAACCCAATGTCTCCAACAAGTTGAAAAAGAGCAGCAGGAAAACCTGACACTTCAACTAAAATAAAAGGTTAACTATGGGATATTATGAAAAAGCATACAAAAAAATTTGAAAGCCTTGAAGAAACAGACAAATACTTACAAACTCACAACCTACCTAAACTGACACAAACAACTGAACGGACTCATTATAAAAGAAGAAATTGAAAAGGTAATAAAACAACTTGCAACCAAAAAAAGCCCTGGACCAGAAGGTTTTAGGAGTGAATTTTATAAAAAAAATCCAGAGAAGAACTGTTACCAGCTCTACATAAAGTATTTTAGGAAATAGAAAAAAAGATGGAATTCTCCCAGACTCATTCTATAAAGTAAACATATCCTTGATACCAAAGTCAGGTAAAGACACCACCAAAATAGAACACTATAGGCCAGTATTTCTCATGAACATAGATGCAAAAATCCTGGCCAATAGAATCCAACAATAACTCACTATGACCAAGTGGGATTCATAACAGTTACACAATGATGGTTCAACATAAGAAAGAGAATCAGTGTAATTCATCACGTTAACAAAGCAAAGAACAAGAACCATATGATTCTATCAATTGATACAGAAAAGATGTATGACAAAACCCAGCACCCTTTCCTGGTTAAAACAATCAACAAAATAGAAACAGAGGGGAATTTTTTCTACACAGTAAAACGTATATATACAAAACCAAAAGTCAACATCATTCTCAATGGAAAAGGAACAGGAACTGGGCAAGGATTCCCACTATTACCTGTTCTATTCAGTACTGTCTTGGGCGTCTTAGCAATAGCAATAAGACAAGAGAAGGAAATAAGAGGTATCCAAAATGGCAATGAGGAAGTAAAATTATCTCTATATGCAGATGATATGATAGTATAATTAGAAAACCCTAAAGACTCAGCAAGAAAACTACTGGACATAGTTGACCAGTTCAGCAAAATGGCAGGATACAAGATCAACATACAAAAAAAGTAAATTAGATTTCAGTACAGTGACAAAGAGAATACAGAACTGGAGCTATGAAAAATAATACCCATCACAATAGCTAATCAGAAGATCAATACCTGAAAGTAAATCTAAGTAGAAACACAAAAGACCTATTCAAAGAAAATTACACCACTAACAAGAAAAAAAGAGAGACCTGAAGTAATGAAAGAATATGACATGCTCTTGGATTGTTGTTGTTGTTGTTATGTGCCGTCGAGTCGTTTGCGACTCATAGCGACCCTATGTACAACAGCCCTAAACCCTGCTCTATCCTATGCCAATCACATTGCCTCTGACACACCCATCCCGAATACCCTAGTCACTGAATCAATCCATCTCATAGAGGGTCTTCCCCTCCTGTGCTGTCCCTCTACTCTACCCAGCATGATGTCCCTCTCCAAGACCTGTCTCTTCTTGCAACATGTCCAAAGTATGTCAGATGAAGCCCCAGAATCTTTGCCTCCAAGGAGTAGACTGGTTTAACCCTCTCTAGGATGAATCTGTTTGTTTTCTTGGCAGTACAGGGTACATTCAATACTCTTCTCCAGCACCACAGCTCAAAGGCATCAATTCTCCTTCTGTCCTCCCTAGTCATTGTCCAGCTCTCCGACGTGTCTCCAAAGAGAAACCGTTGCTCTTGAGTACTTTAGAGAGGTCTGTAACAGTAGACTTTCCCATTGTAATACGTTTTTTTATTTCCTGGCTGGTGGTGCCAAGAGTGTTGATTGTGGAGCTGAGCAAACCGAAGCCGTGTACAGTCTCAATCTCTTCGCCATCCATCCTGATGCTACCAATTGGTCCAGTGGTGAGAATCTTTGTCTTCTTGACATTGAGCCTCAGTCCATACTAAAGTCTGCAGTCCTTGACCCTCTGCAGTAAGTGCACGGGGTCCTCCTCAGTTTCAGCGAGCAAGGTTGTGTCACCTGCATAAGGCAGATTGTTAATAGATCTTCCACCAATCCTAACGCCACGCGTCTCCTCATAGAGCACAGCCTCTTGGATAATCTGGTCTGCATACAGGTTGTAAAGGTATGGAGATAGGACACATCCCTGGCGTACACCCTTCCCAATTTTGAACCATTCAGTGTTGCCCTGCTCTGTTCTGACAACTGCCTCTTGTTCCAAGTATAGGTTTCTCATTAGCACGATTAAATGTTCTGGGATTCCCATTCTTCTCAGAGTCAGTCACAGTTTGTTATGATCCATGCAGTCAAATGCCTTTGCATAATCAATGATTATGGTATTCTCTGCTTTCAGCTAAGATCCATCTAACATCAGCAACAATATCCCTAGTACAATGACCCCTTCTAAACCCAGCCTGGACATCTGGCAGTTCTCTGCTGATGTACTGTTCCAGTCATTTTAGGATAATCTTCAGTACAATCTTGCTTGCATGTGAAATCAATACTATTGTTCTGTAGTTTCCACACTAAATATTGTAAAAATGACAGTTCTATCAAAGGCAATCTACAAATTCAATGCAATCCCAATACAAATACCAATTCCATTCTTCAGCAATATGGAAAAGGCATTTTCATCTAGAATGGAAAGAGACCCCTAAGAAGCAACACACTCTTGAAAAAGAGAAACAAATTAGGAAGCATCTCCCTCATTGATTTCAAATCCTACTTCACAGCCATGGTGGTCAAGACAGTGTGGTACTTGTACAATGACAGACACATAGATCAATGAATAGAATTGAGAATCTGGAAATCAGCTCATAACCCTATAGTCAACTGATTTTTGACAAGGACATGAAATCACTTAAGTGGGGAAACAATAGCCTCTTTAACAAACGGTGTTGGCAAAATTGGAAAATTATCTGTAGAAAACTCAAGCAAGACCCACACCTCACAACATACACAGAAAGAAACCAAGTGGATCAGGGACCTAGAAGTAAAACCAAGGATGAAAAACTTCACCAGAGAAAAACTTGGAAGAACTCTAGAAGCTTTAATCCACTACATGAACAGTCTCCCAATCATTCTGAAAAACCTACAACCAGGAGAGAATAGATGAATGGGACCTTCTAATAATCAAATCCCTATGCACATCCAAAATCTTCTCCAACAGGGTAAAAAGGGAAGACACAGACAGGGAAAAAATATTTGGTAATGACATGTCTGATAAGGGACTTATAGTTAGAATTTATAGAATACTCCAGCATCTCAACAAGATAAAGGTAAACAACCCATTCATAAAATGGGCACAGGATAGGAACAGAACTTCACCAAAGAAGACATTTGGGTGGTGAACAAACACATTAAGAAATGTTCAAAATCCCTAGCATAGATACAAATAAAAGCAGTTATGAGATATCATCTCACCCCAATAACAGTTGCAAATTTCAATAGAGCAGCACACAACAAATGCTGGTGAGATTGTGGAGAAATTGGAACCCTTATTCACTCTTGGTGGGAGTTTAAAATGTTGCAACCACTCTGGAAGGCAGTATGAGGCATTCTCAAAAAGTTGGAAATAGAAATACAATTTGACACAGTAATTGCACTGCTGGGACTAAACCCTAAAAATAATCAGAACTGCCCCACACACAGACATATGCACACCCATATTTATTGCTGCATTGTTAACAATAGCAAAGAGATAGAAGCCACCCAAATACCCATCAACAAACGAATGGATAGAGAAGCTGTGGTATAGTCACACATTGAAATACTGTGCAGCACTGAAAAACAAGGAAACCAAAATATTATACAACATTATTGTCCCTGAAGAACATTATGCTGAGTGAAATATCTCAGTTGTAAAAGGATAAATACTGCTTAATGCCACTGTTGTAAAACAGGACTGACATGGGGATTGGAGAGAAACTATGAAAAGGGAATAAATAATGAACACTGCTGTCAAGGACTTTCATTCATAGGGTCGCTATGAGTCGCCTACGACTTGACGGCACTTAACAACAACAATGAACACTGCACTGAAATAGATGAGGGAAAGAACTGTTTAAAAGAAATATATGCACACCAATGTTCATAGCAGCATTATTTACCATTGCAAGAACATGGAAACAGCCCAGATGTGCAACCAGAAATGAATGGATTGAGACATTATGGTACAGTCACACAATGGAATATTATGCAGCACGCAGGAGCAATGATTTTGTAAATTATTACCTAACTTGGGAGGGACTGGAGAACATTAAGCTGAGGGAACTAACTCAGTCCCACAAGGACAAATATTGTATAAAACCATTATTGTAGAATGAGTATAAGGATCCAAAGTGGGGTGAGGGAGGGTGGAAGCAGAGGGATGAGAATGTGGAGGGGGAGGGGAGTATTAACCATAGGTTTGTACAAACTGATGGGGGGGTGGGGAATTTGGAAGAATCTGTTCTGTATTATAATGTATTCCAATTTTGTGAGTATAATAATTTAAAAAAACCAAAAGAAATATTAGGTATTATTTACATGACAACAGTCCAGAATAAGAGGTGCTTAGCAAAGTGGACTGGTGGGCAAGCAGGAGGTAGAAAATTGTGCAACAATGAAAGAATCTTTTTAAAGAGAAATGCAAACTGGGGAGGGGATGGAGGGAGAAAAATGTGCAACAATGAATCGATGAAAATCCAAGTTTTCTGTAAACTACCATTAAAATACCAATGGGGGGAAAAGAATTCTTCCTCTAAAAAAGATTAATTGCATAGGGAAAATACACTGTCAAGGACCTTTCCAGAGTGCTAACAAGCAATGATACCATTCTACAGACAAAGTAAGGTCTGCTTGATTAAAGCCATAGTCTTCTCAATTACTTGCTATGCACCTGACAGTTGGACAGTGACTAAGGATGACAGAAGAATCAATGCCTTTGGAGCGAGCCTGGCGGGCGGGCGCCGAGCTCTGGCCTGGCCTCCACGTGCTCCCCGGGCTCCGTACTCCTAATGCTTCACGGGTGTTGAGTCCTTCCCGGCCGGCCGGGACAATGGTGAAATATTTCCTGGGCCAGAGCGTGCTCAAGAGTTCCTGGGACCAAGTGTTCACCGCCTTCTGGCAGCGGTACCCGAATCCCTACAGCAAACATGTCTTGACGGAAGACATAGTACACCGGGAGGTTACCCCTGACCAGAAACTCCTGTCCCGGAGACTCCTGACCAAGACCAACAGGATGCCGCGCTGGGCTGAGTGATTGTTTCCTGCCAATGTTGCTCACTCGGTGTACATCCTGGAGGACTCTATTGTGGACCCACAGAATCAGACCATGACCACCTTCACCTGGAACATCAACCATGCCCGGCTGATGGTGGTGGAGGAACGCTGTGTTTACTATGTGAACTCTGATAACAGTGGTTGGACTGAAATCCGCCGAGAAGCCTGGGTCTCCTCTATCTTGTTTGGTGTCTCCAGAGCTGTCCAGGAATTTGGTCTGGCTCGATTTAAAAACAATGTGACCAAGACTATGAAGGGTTTTGAATACATCTTGGCCAAGCTACAAGGTGAAGCCCCTTCTAAGACACTTGTTGAAACTGCCAAGGAAGCCAAGGAAAAGGCAAAAGAGACAGCACTGGCAGCTACAGAGAAGGCCAAGGACCTAGCCAGCAAGGCAGCCACCAAGAAACAGCAGCAGCAGCAACAATTTGTGTAGCCATCATCAGCCCTGCACAGCCCTTTTACCACCACCATCGCACAGCAGACAATCCAGCTCCAACCCCCTAGCCCCAGTGTGCTCTCTTGTTAAAAATCAACATCCAGCCCTATTTCTTGCCTAAGAGATAGGCTAGGTCAAGGGGTGAGGGTCTTGTTTGGCATCTACAGAACAGCAAGCATGTCATCCATGGTCTGTGCTGATTCTGCATATTCCTCCCATTTGGCAGCTGAGGCACAGAGAGGCACAGACTTGCCCGGGTCACTGTACAAGTGAAGTGGGAAATGCTAGACTGTAAGCTCCGTGAGGGCAGGGATCTGTTTGCTCTCTGATGTTTCCCAAGTATTTGGAATAATACCTAGTACGTAATCGGCACTCAATAAATAACTTGACTTCGGTTAGTCCCCCCCGCCCAAAAAAAAAAAAGAATCAATGCCTTTGAGTTATGGTGCCTGGAGAAGAGTATTGAATATACTGCCAAGAGAACAAACAGGTCTGTCCTAAAGATGATAAAACCAGGTTGCTCTTTGGAGGGAAGGATTTTGAATCTCCATCTCACATACTTTTGGCATGTTGTCAAGTGGGACTAATCCTTGGAGAAGGACATCATACTTGGAAGGATACAAGGTCCATGTAAGAGAGAAATATTCTGGATGAGATGGTTTGGCACAAGAACTCTGATGGCCTAGTGGTGAGAGGCTGCACTGCAATCCTAAAGGATAGGGCAAGGTTCAAAGCTGTTGTACATAGAGTTGTATGAGTTGTAGTTCATTTGATGGCACATGACAACAAACCACAACAATTAGTCTGTATGTTCCAGTATTCCTCAATTCTTAACTGAGAATAAGAATATTTATCTCAAAAAATAATATTTATCTTTTCTTTATATTGTACCTGGAGAACTTTGGTGGCCTACTGAGTAAAGAGTTGCGCTGCCAATTTGAAGTCAGGTAGTTTGAATCCACCACCTACCTGCTCCATGAAAGAAAGATAGGTAACCTCTCACGTGTTTTACAGCCTCTGAAAACCCACTGGGACTCAGCTGTAAATCAGTTCTGACTCTGCAGAAATGACTTTGATATAGCACATATTTAAGCTATATAAGATAGTTTTAATTACATTATAGGTTTTAAAATACAAAATATTTTTTTGAATTAAACTTGCCAGCCAGCAAGTGATGAAAATATATGACATTTCTCTCAGAAGCTACCATTCTAACCTTGTGAGCTATTGTCCTCCATAGACAAGCCATGCTCCTTCTAGTCCCTAAATGCTCATCTTCCTTGCTTTTAATAATCCAAATGCATTTGTATTTCAAGACCTAACTTCAATTCCCATTTTCTTGAAGTCTTCCATTGACAATATAACTTGCCAGTTTATATATCTTTCCAAGGTTTACAATATTTGTTTTATATCATACAATTCAGCTCTTACTTTATTCTAATATTAATTTATTAACTCCCATTTAAAAAGTTGTGGTTATATGCTGCAGAAATTCTCCTTGTAGCTCTTTCAACAATTCCAAGAGACTTGATAATATGACCTGTGTAGTCTAAGGAGTTTGTATTTGATTGTTATTAGGTGCCATTAAGTTAATTATGAGTTTTACTGACCCTATGAACAACAGGTATGTTGCTTTATCTGTGCCACTCACTCACCATCCCTTATATACTTGAACCCATTGTTACAGCCACTCTCTCAAGCCATCATCTTAAAGGTCTTCTTCTCTTTTTCTGATGCCCACCTTTACTCATATGATAACCTTTTTCCAAGGACTCTTACTTTGTTTCACAACTGATTAGAAGAAACAAAAATTATTTATTTGACATTAGATCTCTGTAAAGGCAAAAAATTCTTACCGCTGGACCAATAGGCAGAATCATGATGGATGGACAGGAGACTGAAACTGTCGACAGCTTCAACCTGTTTGGATACACAATTAACACCCTTGCTACCAGCAGTCAGTAAATAAGAAGATGCATTGCTCTGGGAAAATCTACAGTTAGGGACCTTTCCAAATTATTGAGGAATAATGATGTCAGTTTGAGGTCTAAAGTGCATCTGATTCAGGACATAGTCTTTCTGATAACTTACTGTGTGTTTGCAAGCTAGACAATGAATAAGGATGACAGAAAAAGAATTGACACCTTTGAGCTGTGGTATTGGAGAAGAACATCCCATGGACAGCTAAGAGAACAAGCATGTCTTAGAGAGGGTGTAGCTGGAGTGCTCTTTGGAGGCAAGAATGATGAGGCTTTGCCTCTCATACTTTGAGCATGTTGCTAGAGGGGCTATTCCTTAGAGAGGGACATGATGCTGGGAAGGGTGGAGGGTCGGCAAAGGAAAGGAAGACCCTCAACCAGGTGGATTGACCTGGTGACTGCCACAACGCGCTCTTGTGTGTCAGGAGGTGTGAGGATGGCATACTACAGGGTTCAGAACTTCTGTTCATAGGGTTGCTATGAATTGTACTTGACTCAACAACACCTAGCAGCAACAAGGCAAAGAGGTCAGATTCTGTTTTCTATTTAAAGTGTTATTTGTCCAACCCCTGCTTCTGATGTATTACCCTGTAAAGGCCTGTGGTTCTCAAAAATAAAGCATTCATCTAAATCATTTGGAGTGGAATGACTACCAATAAACAAATGGAAATATATCATTAACCAGTTTGTAATGATAGCCAGAAGGATTTATCAGCTAAGATGATATACAATTAAGCAGGTAAAAGAACCATGGTATCTGGAAATTAAATGACATGTATAGAATTGCAAGGCTGGTGTTAAAATTATACAGTGGGGTAAAAATATATGACTGCCAATCCTATGTTGGGCAGTTCTAACCCAACAGCCTCTCCAAGCAAGAATGTGTATAGCTTCAAAATCTCTATGGGTAGTTCTGCCCTGCCAGATAGGATCATTGTTAGTTGGAATTGACTAAAGGCAGTGTTTATTGTTTTTAGTCTAACATGTATGTGTCATTTTTATGTCCCATAAAACTTAAACTCATTGCCACCACTTAGAACTAACTCAGTAGTTGACCAAAGTCAGTGGGTTTTCAGAGGCTGTAAATCACATTGGAGGAGATTACTGATACCTTTCTTCTAAGGAGCTGAGTTTCTTGCTGGAGCTGAATTGCTGGAGAGATGTGACCTTTGTGCTGGCAACACAGCTCTCTACAGATTACTACCAAAGCGCTCTATTTTTAAAACAGTAGGTCTCAAACTTTAGCTTATTTTAAGAATCACCTGAGGTTTTGTTAAACAACAGGTTACTTCTGTCCCTCTTCTCATACTTCCTTCTATCTGCCTACTCTTTTCCAAATCCCTCTGCCCCTTCTTTATTGTTCTATAGAGAAAATTAGTAAAATGAATTTCCCTTGAAAACATTTACAGATTTGTTAATAGTCTTCACCTCTTAGAATTGAAACATCCCAGAGATAAGTTACTATGTTTTCTTTTTCAGTAAATGTAATCCTTACTATTTATTCTAATTAAAACACTATATAAAAACTTAAAAGTCCTGTCTAGATTTTTTTTTCTTGTTTGGACATATTGATAAAATTGAAAGGGGAAAGAAAAGCAATCAAGTTTATATATCTCACAATTAATCACTGCCTGTAATATTCCACAAGTATCAGAAGAAACAGATATGGACCAGTTTCAACAGTTTATCATACAAACAGTTAAATTGTTCTTGTTTATGATGCATTTGAAGAAACTGTTTTTGTTTTGATATATGTGTAAAAATGTTTTATGATACATTAACCTACACAAACCTCATGAAAATATAAATTTTATATAGTGTTTTACTTCCTATTGATTCTAAATTTTAGAAGTCAGAATACTTCCATGAGTCATCAATAGCATTGAGTATAATACTTTGAAGTTTTAGAAGAGCTATAGAAAGTATGAGTGATTCAATATTTTAGCTAGGAATTAAAAAAAAGTATTATAATTTGATGCTTCAAATGTCTGTTTCTTATTATCACAAGTACTATATAGTTGATGACTGTGTAAAACTTAGTTGGGAAGAACAATGCAAATTGAATTAATTTAAGAATTCTTTTAAGAATAATTTAAGAATGGGAAGAATGAACTCAAACATAAACAGCTTGCAATTTTCTACTTTCACCTGGACAAAATAGTGTTTTTCTTCAAATTCAAATGACTTCAGAGACTTTAAATAAGTATTTAATAGCACTGAATTCTTGATTGTTTGGTTGTTGTTGGGCAACATGGAGTAGATTTTGATCCATAACAAACCCATATGTCAGGGTAGAACTACTTCACAGGATTTTTTAGTCTGTAATCTTTACCTAAACTAATTGTCAAGTAGAGGCAATGAGCGGCTTCAGTTATCAGCTGAGCACTTAACCATTTGCTCTACTGGGGTGGTCCCCCCCCTATACTTAAACTGTTACTAAAAGTTAACAGCTGTATTCTTTAGAGTGGTTGAGATGACCAAACTGCTACTTGTTCTAATCTACCCATATTATCTTTACACATATCTTTCTAAAATATAAATCTAAAAATGTTACTTCATTAAAACTTTTCCATGCCCTCTCCCTCATTCCCCATCAACTCTTTGACACATCTAGACCCCTGCTGTTGTTTGGTACCACTGAATTGCTTCCGACCCGTAGTGACTCTATGTACAACAGAATCAAACGTTGTCTGGCATTCAGCCATTCTCACAGTTGCTTCTGTGCTTGAGGCCATTCTTGCAGCTGTTGTGTCAGTCTATCTCTTTGAGGATCTTCTTCTTTTTCACTGATCCTCTACTTTCCCAAGCATAATGTACTTATCTGGGAAATCACATTGTTCTGCTGATTATATGTTGAATGCACACGAGACAAAGATTTAGCATCCTCACTTCTAAGAAGCATATTTGCTATAATTCTTCTAAAACAGACTTATTTGTTCTTCTGGAAGCCCGTGAAATATCCAATGTTCTTAACCAATACCATACTTCAGAGGCATCAACTCTTCTTCAGTCTTTCTTAGTCATTGTTCAACTTTCACATGAAAATGAAGCAATTGAAAATACCTGGTTTGGATCAGACACACCTTTGTCTAGAAAGTGACAATGTTGCTCTTTAGCACCTCAAAGTGATCCTCAGCAACAAATTTGCCCAATGCAATATATTTTGATTTCTTGACTACTTCGTCCATGAATACTTATTGTAGATCCACATAAAAGGAAATTTTTTACAACTCCAGTATTTTCTCTGTTTATCATTATGTTGCTCATTTATGGTGTTCAGTGATGAGGAATTTTTTTTTCCCTTTGTGCAATTCAAGGCATTTAGAATGACATAAAAGACTCGTGGTACTTTTGTGTGCTTTTTAAATTGTGGTGAAAACATACACACCGAAATATTCATCAGCATCACAGTTTCAATATTTATAGTTCAGTAAAATTGATTGCATTTTTTAGGTTGTGCCATCGTTATTGCTATCTTTTTTAAAAAGATTATGCAATAACGTAATATAAATTTCATCCAAACAAAAACTTCACTTCTACCCTCCCTTATATCCCTTCCAACCATTAATAATCTTTGGTTTCTGTGTATTATTTAATATAAATTGAGTCATGCAATATTTCATGTGGGTTTGTGGTTTTTTTTTTTTGTAACTTTTTGTAACTTACTCCATTCAGCTTATTTTCAAAGTATAGCTGTTTTTTGATATGCATCAGAACGTCATTTCTCTTTAGGCTCTGTAATATTCTGTTGTATGTATATGTCATTTCCCTTCCCCCAAACCATTCATCGTTGATGTCTATTTAAGTTGTGTCCACCTTTTGCCTATTGTGTTTCAATGAGCACTGGAGTACAAGTTTCTATTTGTATTCCTGCCTTTATTTCTTCTAGGTATATATCCAAAATTGAGATTGCTGGGTCATATGGTTCAACTTTTTTTATGAACGATCAGACATTTTTTTACAGTGACTGCACCACTTTACATTTCAATGGATGGATTAAGACTATAGTTTCTTTAAAACCTTGCCAACACTTGTTGTTCTCTGGTTTTCAGTAGTGCTGTTTTTCATTTTTCCAAATCATTGCCATCGTAATGAGAGTGAGGTAATACCTCCTTGTGGCTTTGGGAGTATAGTGGTTAAATGCTTGTCTACTAACCAAAAGTTTGCAGTTAAAACCTACCAGCTACTCTGTGGGAGAAAGATGTAGCAATTAGTTTCTGTAACTATTACAGGTATGAGAATCTTATGGTATATTTCAACTCTGTCCTGTAGAGTTATAATCAACTCAATAGCAATGTGCTTTGGGGTTTCATTTTCCTTGTTTCATCTTTTCTTAAAATGATTCAAATATTGTTGTTTGTTGTTGTTAAGTGCCGTCGAGTCACAGGCGACTCATAGTGACCCTATGAAGGAGAGTCCTAGACGCTTGGGTGCCTTTCATCCTCTCTCCAAGTTCATAGGGTTTCCGGAGGCAAGCTATTATGGAAGTGGACGCCACTCCTCCTTCCACACTTGTTCAATCAGGGAGCTCCACCCCACTCTCAGTCCGCATTGGGTAGCCAACCATCAACGCATTTGACAGATCCATGTCACAGTATTCAGCCTCACAGCAACCACAAGTGACCCCGGGACGGCAACTTATACACCAGGTCTATACGACCTAGAGGAATGTCTGAACAAAAACAATGAAAGACTGGCCTGAGGGCCGCGGATTAAAAGTCACCCACCTTGGTCTTGGTCACATCGTTTTCTCTTCACTGGGCCAGCTGATCTCTCTCTCTCTCTCTTGATGTTATTGTTATTAAGTGCTGTCGAGTCACAGGCGACTCATAGCGACCCTATGAAGGAGAGTCCTCGACGCTTAGGTGCCTTTCATCCTCTCTCCAGGTTCATAGGGTTTCCGGAGGCAAGCTATTATGGAAGTGGATTCAAATATTAGTTAAGATTAAAAAAAAAAAAACCCCTAACAAAACATTACACAACAGCCCTAAACCCTGCTCTATCCTGCCCCAACCACATTGCCTCTGACACACCCATCCCGATTACCCCAGTCACCGAATCAATCCATCTCATAGAGGGTCTTCCCCTCCTGCGCCGTCCCTCCACCCTCCCAAGCATGATGTCCCTCTCCAAGGACCCGTCCCTCCTGGCAACATGTCCAAACTATGTCAGACGAAGCCCCAGAATCCTTGCCTCCAAGGAGTAGCTTGGTTTAATCCTCTCCAAGATGAATCTGTTTGTTTTCCTGGCAGTCCATGGTACATTCAGTATTCTTCTCCAGCACCACAGCTCAGAGGCATCAATTCTCCTTCTGTCCTCCCTAGTCATTGTCCAACTCTCTGACGAGTAACAGGCGATTGCAAAGACCATGGCCTGTATCAGGCACACCTTAGTCTCCAGAGAGACACCTTTGCTCTTGAGTACTTTAGAGAGGTCCCTAACAGCAGACTTTCCCATCGTGATATGCTTTTTTGATTTCCTGACTGCTGGTGCCAAGAGTGTTGACTGTGGAGCCGAGCAAACTGAAGCTGTGAACAATCTCAATCTCTTCGCCATCCATCCTGATGCTAACAATTGGTCCAGTGGTGAGAATCTTTGTTTTCTTGACATTGAGCCTCAGTCCATACTGAAGGCTGCAGTCCTTGACCCTCTGCAGTAAGTGCATGAGGTTTTTCCATTCAGCCATGTGTACATATTTTGTCTTATGATAGTGATTACAATCCCTGCATTGTGTCATCGCTCCACTATCTTTCTTTGGACTTTGTTTCCATTCATTCTTTCATCCTCTCCTTTCTCACCATCTGGGATTTATTCTTACAAAAATGTTGCCCTTGTGATCTTGTGCAGTTGGCTGTTCCCAAGATTGAGTTCCACGCTGGTGTCATTGTTCACCTGATATTTTGGCTACAAGTTGTGCCAAGGCCAAGGGTTCAATTCCAGACTCAGAGGGTGACTAAAGAGCACAGGCTCAGGGGCTCCATAAATCCCTGTCAGAGCAGTAAATGTGGCTTATAATTTTGAGTTTGTTCAGCATTTATCTTCCACATGCTCCAAGATCCTCTACTGAGGTCCCTTTAGAGGTGTTAGCCAGTCACCATCTAGTTGTTTTTCTCTCAAGGTTAAGGTCTGTTAATGCAATGAACTGTTTCCATGTGTCTTCCATTTTCTTCACTTCTTACTCCATATAGTAAGAAACAAATGGTTCACCACAGATGGTCACATGCAAGTTTTTAAGTTCTCACTGCTACTTAAAAAAGTAGGGTGTAGTACATTGCCCACGTGGACTGTGTAGTGCTGGTTGACATTGATATCCCCTGAAACTAAAGTCTTCAGGAGAGTGTGGCATTTTCTTAAGGGATAAAGAGGTTGTGCATATATTTATGTACTTGATTGCATTGTAAATATCCTCTTTGGTGAACTGTCTGGTTAAGTCCACTATCCACTTTTGATTGGTTTGCTTTTTGGTATTATTGTGGAAGTGTGTATATGTATGATTAAGCACTCAGCTGCCAACTGAGAAGACTGGCAGTTCACATCCACCAGCCACTCCACAGAAGGAAAACTTAGCTATTTTTCCTATTGTTCTTGTTATGTGCCATGGAGTTGCCTGTGACTCATTAGCAAACATATGTATAGCAGCTCTGTATATGTATATGAAGCCTGCCCTGTCCTGAGCCAGTCTCACTGATTCCAACACACATACCCCCATTTCCTTAGTCACTGTATCAATCCATCTCATCCAGGGTCTTCCTCTCCTGTGCTGTCCCTCCACCCTTCCAAGCATGATGTCCTTTCCTGAGGACTGGTAGCTCCTGATCATGTGCCCAAAGTATGTGACACACAGCTTCAAAATTGTAGACTCCAAAGAGGAACTCGGTTTCATCCTCTCCAAGTCAAACCTGTTTGTCATCTTGATGGTCCATGGTGTGTTCAATACTTTACTCTAGCACCACAACTTGAAAGCATTGATTCTTCTGTCATTCTTAGATATTGTCAATGTTTTCTGATGCATAGCAAGTGATTGTGATGACTATAGTCTGGATTAAGCACACCTTAGTCTCTAGATTTATATCACTTCTCAGTACTCTGAAGAGGTCCTCAACAGCAGATTTTCTTTTGATTTCCTCACTGCTGGTGCCAAAAGTGTTGATTATGGAGCTGAGAAAGCTGAAATAGTTAACAACCTCGATCTCTTCTTCATCTATCATGGTGCTGTCAATTGACCCAGAGGTGAGAATTGTTGTCTTCTTGACG
Source organism: Elephantulus edwardii (assembly GCF_000299155.1). NCBI lineage: Eukaryota > Metazoa > Chordata > Mammalia > Macroscelidea > Macroscelididae > Elephantulus > Elephantulus edwardii. The sequence continues at coordinate 8,116,333 of NW_006399752.1, forward strand.
TTGAGCTTCAATCCATATTGAAGACCACAGTCCTTGACTTTCTGCAGCATGTGCTTCAGGTCCTCCTCAGTTTCAGCAAGGAGGGTTGTGTCATCTGCATATCTCAGGTTGTTGATGAGTCTTCCTCCAGTCCTGATGCCAGATTCCTCCTTATACAGCCCAGCCTCCTGAATGATCTGTTTCATATATAGATGGAAAAGGTAATAAAGATTAATCTACTGCTAAAGAGAAACTCTGTAGGACAGAATAACACTTGCCTGTACTTTCCAAAGCTGTAATTCTTTATGGACACAAACTGCCACATCTGTCTCCCACAGAACACCACTGTGCCAACAGGGCTCCCTCTAGTAAAGATTACTAATCTTTAGGGAACATATTTGTAAATCTTTAGAGAAGGAGACTGTCTTCCCATAGAGGGGCTAGTGGACTTGAACTGCCAACATTTTGGTTAGCATATTATATTACACACTAGCTCTAGCGGCCTAGTGGTAAGAAGCTGTGCTAAACCCCAAAGGCATACAGTTCAAATCCACCAATTTCTCTATGGGAGAAGAATGAGCAATCTCCTCCTGTGCTATTAACTGCCTCTAAAACCCACCAGAAGGTCAGCTATGGGTCAACTTGATGTTATACAACAGTAATCACAGTGGGTAAGGAGTTACCCTACCAATCCAAATGCTTGAATCCAAGAGCAGCTCACCAAGAAGAGATGGACAATCCCCTCCCATACAATGTGCAGATTCTGAAAACCTGCTGAGAGCTCAGCTATGAGTCGGTTTTGACTCAGCGTCAATGAGTATGATGCCTGATGCCACAATGGCTACACTACTCTTGCTTATTTACTCTTACTGACCCCAAATTTGGTTGTTTGTGCATAGATTGTTCATTCTTGTGTCCTTACTTCTAAACACAACAATGAGAACATGGGAAGTGTTCAGTATTTGTTGAATGAATAATTTAAGTTTTTAAGCCCTTAGGAAAAAAGCTCTCTGCTCGATAATATGAAAACTCCTTACCACTTTTAAAGTCTTGTTCTATTTAAGCTTTGTGATTTATAAAAGAAGACAGTGAAGAGAAGGAGAGCTTAATTATAGCTCAACTTAGAGACATATGACTAAAGAGCTATTAAAGAGCAAGTATCAGAATCCTGGAAATGCCAGACATTAATGGAATGCTGTGGCTTGAGGTTATTTAAATCTTTGAGACAAATGACTCTTTGCTGACCATGGCAAAGTAAGTATGGGCCTTGAGAGTAGTTTTTTAATAGCAGAAGGCTAGATGATTGTAATCATTAATTTCTTAGAAAATATCTTAAATGTATCGATTATGTCATAGGCTAGAACTTGGGAGCAAAAACTCTGGTGGAGAAAACTTTATATTTGGGAAATATGTCAGTGCCACTTGGCCAGGCTAACACTGGGCTACTATATATACAAAATCATCATTCTATGCCAGATTTGCTAAAGTACAGCCAGTTAGTCAGTTAGGAGGACTGACTTGTCTAAATGTGCTCTGATCTTTCCCAATTTTAGACTTGAAAGTTCTAATGCTGCAACTAGTCCCTGAGTTCCTGATAAACCAGTCTGGTGGGTCACCCTAACTCTAAGTTCCTACAGATATCAGATACAGAGCAAACACTCATTAAGTTAAGACTCATTAAGTTAAGACAGGTAATGGCAGAACTCCCAGTATAAAGGAAGGATATAAAAACTTTCATGTTTTTTATGTTTTTTTGAAGCATTGTGGAAGTACTCTTTCATAGAAACCTTAACAACTAGCTGATTAATAAAAAGAGATACATATATCCCATAAATCAAAATCTTGTTAGAGATGTAAAGACATAGAGATAAAAAGAAATTTCTTAAAAGTGGGCCAGAAAGCAACATCAATGAATGCAGAAAAAAATTGAAGGGGTCAAAGATTTCTTGGATTCACAATCACTATCTATAGAAGCAGTTGTCAAGAAATCAGTCAGCATATGGCATTGTGCAAACTTGCTGCAAAAGGATCTCTTAGGTGTTACTTTTAGGACTAAGATGTGATTAACATCAGCCCTACTACCTCTGGTTTTGTATTTGTACAACAGTTAGATGGCGAATAAGGAAGGCCAAAGAAGAATTTATGCCATTGACGTTACAGTGTTGGAGAAGAGTATTAAATGCATAAACAAGTTTCCAGGAGAAGGAGCAAATCTGTGTTGGAAAAGTGCAGCAAGAATGCTTCCTGGAAGTGAGGGTGGCAAGACTCTGTCTCATTGATTTTTGACATGTTATCAGGAAGAGACAGTCATGGGGAAGGGCATCATGCATGATGAAGCAGATGAGCAACAAAAGGAAGCTTTTTGACCCAGTGGTTGCACCAATGAATTTCAAGAGGAATAATGATGAGGATGGCACAGGACTAGGGTGTGGTTTGTTCTGTTGTACACAAGGTCTCTGAGATGCATGTGAGTTTATGGCATCTAACACATGAGGAATCTTACAAATCTTTGGTGGTTGAGCATTTTTATGCCAAACCAAAGGTCTGCAACCTAAGCCCAGCAGCTGTTCTGTGGGCAGGAAAGTGAGGTCTGGGGGTGGGGGTGGAGGATGTATGGAAAATGTGATAGTAGGTCTCTGTAAAGATTGTTGTTAATTATTTTTATTGTTAGATGCCTAGCAATTTAGTTTCAAAAGTCAATCAATGAAAACTTTATTTAGCTTTGCATGGGATCCTTATAAATTGAGTCTGAAGGAAGATATGATTTGTTAATGTACACTTGTGGGGCAGTTACGTAACATTTAATAAAAACTAATTAGGAATTATAATAATGTGGCATTAAGTTAGCATTTGAAAGACCCATTCTTCTCTTGCAGAGCACCTGGTATTCAAATTCAGTGCCTTCGGGATTGCAGCACAACTTCTCAACACTAGGCGACCAGAATCCACTTTTCAAGAACTAGTTATTCTTTATAATGTGTTGGCTTAATTTTTTCCCCCATTAATACTAGAAGTTTTGTTAAATAATAGACTTGGGTATGATTTTTCATTGATCAGTAGAATTAAATTCAGGATATGTGGATTAATTTGAAACAGTATATTGACTTTAATTCTCTTGACTAAACAAACATCAAGGTCTCCTGAACTAGTAGCCTATACATGTCTGAAGATGCCGTAACCTTAGGATACTTACTGGTCTTGTATTCCGAACATTTTCTAGGCCAGGCCAGTTTTGGCATTTGGCTAATCCATGGTATGGTTCAAATGGAGGCTCGCACAATGCGTTTCACAACATTTAGAGGTTACAAATCAAGTTAACAAACTTTCTATATATGCCATCCTGTACCTTGACAACTGTATCTTCATAATAACAAACTCTAAACCCATACTTTTTATAAGATTACTAGTAGCAAAGTGCTCTGGTGGTCTAGTGGCAAGAAGCTGTATTGCAATCCCAAAGACATGCTGTTCAAGGCCATTAGCTGCTCTGTGGGAGCCACTTGAGGGCATCTACTAACAACAATACCTGATTTTTGTCACCTCTTTCTGTCTTGTCTCTTTAAGAATACCATAACTCGTGCTTTATCAAGTTTATATCAGTAATTGAGCGATTTTTGTATTGTTGTTGTTGGTAGATGCCATTGAGTCAAGTGTGACTCATAGTGGTCCTATTAATAAAAGATCTGAATTCTGTTCTATCCTGTGCCTTCCTCACACTTCCCAACACACAAGAGCCTGTTGTGGCAGTCACTATGTCAGTCCACTTGGTTGAGGCTTTTCCTTCTCCTTCTCCAACCCTCCACTCTTCCCAACTTCGTGTCTCTTTCCAAGGAATAGCTTCTCCTAGCAACATGCCCGAAGTATATGAGGTGAAGTCTCATCGTTCTTGCCTCCAAAGGGCACTCCAGCTGCACCCTCTCCAAAGCATATCTTTTTGTTGTCTTGGCCATCCACAGGATGTTCAGTGCTCTTCTCTAACACCACAGCTCAAAGGTATCAATTCTACTGTCATCCTTATTCATTGTCCAGCTCTCAGATATGTAGCAAGTGATCAGAGAGACTATGTCCTGAATCAGATGCACCTTAGTCCTCAAACTGACATCATTAATCCTCAGTAATTTGAAGAGGTCCCTAACTGCAAATTTCCCCAGTGCAGAGCTTCTCTTTATTTCCTGACTGCTAGTAGCAAGGGCGTTAATTGCGGATCCAAAGAAGATGAAGCTGTTGACAGTGATTTTGTATACTTTCTTATTAATGTAATAAAACGGTGAAAGTAAAAATCTGTGTGAACCTGTCAGAGAAGGAAAACTCAAATAGATTTCATTAATAAATAGTGATAGAAAAGTTATAAGGCTGTACTCTGTCAAAGTAGAAATCATGTAGGAGTTGAATTCCAACTCTCACAGGTATTAGTGCACATGTTTATATATATATGTCAGAATCAGAACTGAGATTTTAATTTAATATCATACCTGATTGAGAAGTTGTGGAGGAGAATACATATTACTTTTCCCCAGATATGCTCTTTAACGGGGATTCTGGTGGTGTAGTGGTTAGGCAATATGTTGCACTGCCAACACAAAGCCATGTGATTGGAATCAGATGCTCCACAGGCATGTGATTAGAATCTATCAGCTGCTCCACAGAAGAAATACAAGCAATTCCAACTCAGTGGTATACACCAACAGTAAAACAACATTGCTCTTTAAAGATTTCAAAAAGAACTCAAACATTTCCAGTAATTATATATTATTAGTATATATACTCATACGTGTGTGAATAATTATTTTCAAGAGTAAAAACTGGTCAAAGAAGAATCTCTAAATTGATGCAACTTTAAAAAAAATCCATACTCCATGTTTGAAAACTATTGGCTAAAACCTATGACTTTTGAATAAATTTCAACTCATAAGGACTCTATAGGATTTCTGGTCTTTATGGAAACAGAGAGCTGTGGTGGTCTGGTAGGTAGGAAGTGGTGCTCTCAACTCAAAGGTAGTCAGTCTAAATTAACCAAGTGCTCCAGAGGAGAAAGATGGGAGGCAGAATGTCATCGATTTTCCCTGCTGACTTTTTGGTTAATTACAGCACTGCAAGGGCTGACTATGAAGCTAACATTCAATGCTGAGTATAGGTCTAGTTGTACGTGATCTTTGTGACTAGTAAAGAATCCAAGTTATATTACCAAACATGTAGGCTGATAAAGACCTCCCACTCATTGTGAGGCAAGCTCTCATTGCCTGTGCATAAGGTCTACATTGCTTCTCTTTGATCCACTTGACTCACACAAGGTTAACTCATTTTGACAACTGGCCCTGGAATTTAGTCTCTCACCTGATTGCAGTCTACTCTCCTGAAGTCTATTGTCCTCCTTTGTCTGCAGAGTGGGGGTGTGGGGTGGGTTTTCCAAATACTTCAACTTAAGCAGTTTCTGCCCAGCTAGTTCTGAAGGTAGTTCCTTCTCTAGAACTTCAGTGTGTCAGGTGGTTGCAGTCCCCTCTCTATTATCTTCCTTTGTCTACAGATTGTTGGGGGACAAGGTGTTCCAACTTAAGCAGTGTCTGTTCAGGGGCCTTTGAAGGCAGCTCTCTTCCTGGTACCTGAGTGTGACAGCTGTGAAAGTGAGTCTGTTGATTGCAGCCCTCTCTTCCAAACTCTGTTGTCCTCTTTGGTCCCTGGGATGCCAACAGAGGGGTCAGGATCCCCAAGTAGCAATCAATGTATATGAATTTTGTGCGCAAACTAATGTAAAATTAAAAAAAAAAGTTGTTGTGGTGGTGGTTAAGTGTCATCAAGTCACCTGTGACTCATAGCGACCCTGTTGTACAATAGTTCTGAACCCTGCCCTATCTTGAGCCTGTCTCACTGTCTTCGACATACTCACCCCCATTATCTCAATTACTGTCAATCCATCTCATCTCTTGTGCTGTCGCTCTAACCTTACAAGTATGATATTCTTTCCAAGGACTGATCCCCCGCACCCCCATAAACATGCCCAAAGTATGTGAGACAGAGCTTCAAAATCTTTGCCTCCAAGGAGCAGCTTGGCTTCACCCTCTCCAGGACAGACATGTTTATTCTTTTGACAGTCCATGATATGTCCAACCCTCTTCTCTAGCATCACACTTCAAAGGCATCAAATGAACAAGGATGACAGAAGAAAAATAAAGTGGAAAGTGCGTGTGGCAGGGTGGGGGTGGGGGAAGGGCCCAGAAATCAATGGGAAACCAATTGACATGTTTCAACTAACAGAAACAGATCTGGACATGCCCACAATTTTATGTCAGGAAATTTGGTGGACAGTTTGTTGGCTGACTGTGGAAGAGACTAGTATTTGCTCCCATTCCCAAGAACAGTGATCCAGTAGCATGTGGAAATGAGCAAACAATATCATCATATGCAAGCAAAATATTGCTGAGGATCTTCTGCAAATGGCTAAAACAGTACAATGACAGAGAACTTCAAGCTGGATTTAGAAGTTGTGGCAAGAGGAATATTATTGCTGATGTCAGAGGGAACTTGTCTGGAAGCTGAGAATTCTAGAAGAATGTCTATATATATTTTATTGTCTATGTTTTATGTTGTCCATGCAAAGGCATTTGTTGCTATGGATTATAAGATATTATGGCTAACAATGAGAAGAATAGGAATCCCAGAACACTTAATTGTGCTTATGGGAAACCTATACCTAGACAAAGAAGCTATTGTCAAGATGAAGCAAGGGAAGACTGCAGGTTTAAAATCAGGAAAGGTGTGCATCAGGGTTGTATCTTTTCTCCATACATATTCAATCTGTATGCTGAGTAAATCATTAGAGAACCTGGACTCTGTGAAGAAGGAAGGAAGACTCATCAACAACGTGTCATGTATGGAACAGCTTTGCTTGCTGAAAGTAAAGAGGGATTGAAACTCTTGCTACAGAAGATCAAACACCGCAGCCTTCAATAAGGATTGTAACTGAACAAGATAAAAAATCCTCACCACTGGACTAGTAGGCAACATCATGATAGGTGGGAAAAAGATTGAAATTGTCAATGATTTTGTCTTACTTGGATACACAATCAACATCCTTGATACCAGCAGTTGGAATATCAGGAAATATGTTGCATTGAGCAAATCTGCTGTCAAGGACCTCTCCAAATTATTGAGGAGCAATGATGTCAGTTTAAAAACTAAGGTACACCTGCTTTAGCCATGTTATTTTCATTCACTTGTTTTACATCTTAAAGTTGGATAATGAATAACAATGATGGAAGAGGAATTTATGCCTTTGAGCTGTAGTGTTTGGGAAGACTACTGAATATTCCATGGACTACTAAACAAATAAGCAGTGATGTGTTGAAGAGGGTATAGACAGAATACTCCTTGGAGGCAAGAATTTCAAGGCTTCACCTCACATACTTTGGGGAAGGAAGAGGCTATTCCTTAGAGAGGGACTTCATTATTGGAAAGGTGTAAGATCAGTGAAAGAAAGGATGATCCTCGATGAGATAGTTTGTCATAGTAATTGCAATAATGGGTCAGGTGCATCAGAGATGATGAGGATGACCCAGGATAGGACAGGGATTCAGATTTGTTGTTCATAGGGTTGCTATGAGCCGTACTTGATAGCCCTTAACAGCAATCACAACACATGTGGCTTAGTAAGAGAAAGATCTGAGATCTGCTCCTGTAAATTTTCCAACTCTCAAAACACAATTTCTGAGTCCATTCCAACTCGTAGTGAGTGTCTTTTGGCTTTCTAAGGAATGATTGTTAATTTTTCTCCCAGTTGGCAGCTGATAGATATGAACTGCTCACATTTTGTTTAGCAGACTGGTTCATTATGCATTATGCCACCGAGCTTCTTCCTTTAACAATTGTAGCATAGAAACCCAATAAGTCTGTTCTTCTTGGTCATATAGAGTAGTTTTTACTTGAAATAAATGTAATAGCATTTTAACCAAAATAAAGCACTGTATCATAAATATGACAAATGATATATGATATATATATATGGCATATCATATATGACACATGACATATCATATGACATATACCATGCATAGATCATATATATGATAGATATATGATATGTTGTATAACATATAAATTTAATAGCAGTTTAACAAAAATATAGCACTGTATTATATATGTTATAATACATATTATATATGGATCACATATATATGATATACATGGAGACAGACCCACTGATCTATCTATCTATCTATCTATCTATCTATCTATCTATCTATCTATCTATCATCTAGCTACCTGCCTACCTGCCTATCTACCTATATCTCCACATGCATATGCTCATTGCTGTTAGGCTAGTTCCAACCCAGTAACCCTCCATCACATTCTGAGGTTGTAAATTGTAACAGGAGGAGGCTGCCTATTTCTCTTTCTCAGAGCAGCTGGTGAATTCCTATCACTAGCACTGCAGTCTTTTGGTTAGCAGCTCAACACTCTTCCTAGAGCTCCCTTGTTCACATTTTTAGGGAAAACTTATTGATATTATTTTTCTATTTGATTTTATGCAATTCCTTTACTTAGTTGCCAAAACATGGAAACTCAAATCAACGGTGATAGCTCCATTTAAAGGCTCCGTTGTATCCTATGGTGTGTGTACATTGTAATATATTCAAACATATGCTACTGATGAGCATTACCCAGTTTCAAGGCTTTAATTTACCTTCATTTATCTCTCTCTCTCCCTCTGAATGATGCTGTGAAAAATGCCCACCTTTAACCATAAGTCCTTAAATACTGGTGCTTTTATTCTTTTCTGTAAGTATATTCAGATTTTTTTTTCTTACTAGCATATAAAAAGAAAGTCTTGCTGATTGAAAAGTCCTACAGTTAAGCTAACAGTGAGCTATTGTAAACATTTTCATAATTATGATGCTCTTAGCAACCAGCAATATAAGCATGATGTTTCTATGGCAATAGTAAATGTTTAAACTTGACAGAGGAGTATCTAATATTTGATGCTCAGGGGAAGTTTGATCAGCAGATACAGTTTTGCTTTGTATTTTCCTAATGCATAAATGCAAATATAGGACTTTGCAGGCTTTATTACATGTGATTTTTAGGCATTTGTAGTTAAAGATATATTTCATGTTGCCTTTTGTCCTGTTTTTTTTTTTCTTCCCCATGCTTATATGTCACTGGCTTTAAGTTTACAGTTATCAGTAATAATTTCCTCTAAGTCTTCTTCACTTTCAGCAAGCGAGGTTATGTCATCTCCAGGTTGTTAAGGAATCTTCCTCCAATTTTAATGTTATGATCTTCTTTGTACAGATTGAATAAGTCTAATGAAAGGATGCAACATGCCATACTTCCTTCCTGATTTTAACCAGGTAGTACCTTTTGTTCTATTCGAATAACTTTCTCATAATCTGTTGTTAAGTGCCATCGAGTCATAGGCGACTCACAGTGACCCTATGAACGAGAGACCTGGACACTTGTATAGCTTTCAGAGTTTCTCCAGGTTCATAGGGTTTCCGGAGGCAAGCTATTTTGGAAGTGGATGCCACTCCTGCTTCCAAGTTTGTTTTAATCGAGGAGCTCGACCAAACACTGTCCACCATGGGTAACCATTATCGCATTTGACACATCAGTGTCACAGTGTTCAGCTTCACAGCAAACACGAGTTACCTCTGTACAACAAGTGAACAGACCAGGGCTGTATGACCTAGAAGAATGTTTCACTAAAAAAAAAATTAAAAACAGGCCTGAATGCAACGGATTTAAATTACTCACATTTGGCTTGGTAGCATCACTTTCTGTCCACTAGGCCAACTGGTCTCGCTCTATGCTGTTGTTGTTGTTAAGTGCCGTTGAGTTATAGGTGACTCATAGCAACTCTCTTAACTTACGTATAGGTTTTCCATGTGTGCAACCAAATGTTCTAGAATTTCCATTATTCACAATGCTGTTCATAATGCTATTGAGAGATCCAGTTAGTCAAATGATTTTTTCATAGTCGATAAAACACTGTAAACATCTTTATGCTATTCTCTACTTTCAGTCAATATTCATCTGACATTAGCAGTGGCACTGCTTGTTTTGTATTCTGAATCCAGGTTGAATTTCTGAAAGTCTACTGTTAATGTAGTTCTGCAACCATTTTTTAACCATGTTCAGCAAAATATGCGTTGCTGTTGTTGTTATGTGCTGTCGAGTTGCTTGCAACTCGTAGCAACCCTATGTACAACAGCCCTGAACCATGCACTATCCTATGCCAACATTATTGTCTCTGACACACCTAACCTCATTACCCCAGTCACTGTATCAATCCCTCTCATCGATGGTCTTCCTCTCTTTCGCTGTTCCTCCACCCTTCCAAGCAAGTTGTCCATCTTCAAGGACTGGTCCCTCCTTACAACATGCCCAAAGTATGTCAGATGAAGCCTCAGAATCCTTGCCTCCAAGAAGTAGCCTGGTTTCACCCTCCTAGGGATGAACCTGTTTGTTCTCCTGGTAGTCCATGGTATATTCAATACTCTTCTCCAGCACCACAGCTCAAAGGCCTCAATTATCTTTCTATCATCCATAGTAATTGTCCAGCTCTCTGATGTATAGCAAGTAATTGTGAAGACCATGGCCTGTTTGAGGTGTACTTTAGTCTCCAGACTGACATCATTGCTCTTCACTACTCTGGAGAGGTCTCTGACGGCAGATTTTCCCAGTGCAATTCATCTTTTGATTTCCTGGCTCCTGGTACCAAAAATGTTGATTGTGGAGCCAACCTAAAACTATTAACAATCTCAGACTCTTCACCATCTATCATGATGCTGCCAATCGGCCCAGTGGTGGGAATCTTTGTTTCCTTGTTGAACTTCAATCCCTATTTAAGGCTTCAGTCCTTGACTTTCTGCAGTAAGCACTTCAGGTCTTCCTCAGTTTCAGCAAGCAGGGTTCTTTCATATGAATAATGCAGATTGTTGATGAGTTTTTATCTTATTGTGATGCCATTCTCCTCCTCATCCAGCCCAGCCTCCCAGATGATCTGTTCTGAATATTGGATTGAGAAGATTAAAAAGGTATGGGGATAGGACACATCTCTGGCATACATCCTTCCTGAACCATGCAGTGTTTCTTTGCTCTGTTCTGATGACCACCTCCTGGTTCAAGTATAGGTTTTGCATAAGCACAATCAAGTGTTCTGGGATTCCCATTCTTCTCAGAGTTAGCCACAGTTTGTCTCGATTCACCTAGTCAATGAAACACAGACATTCCTCTGGTACTCTCTGCTTTCAGCCAAGATCCATCTAACATTAACTATAGTATTAAATTGTCTAATAAGTCATGTATTCTGATGGATCAATTTTCTTTGTAATGGAACAATGAAAAATAGGAAGACCTTTAACAAGATTGATGGCCACAATACCATTAAATAGCCTCAAACATAACCATAATTTTGAGGATGATGCAGGACCAGCCAACATTTGGTTCTGTCATGTGTGGGCTCAGTCTGAGTCCAAACCAACACAACAGCACGTAACAATAACATAACATCACCTCTCATTCTAGTCAGCTGTGTGAAGAGGACAGAAATGGGGCTAGTATTTATTGTGATATTGAATCTGAGATCCAGATAAATTTAATAATGTCTCCTAAACTCACAACTAGCTTGCTATATAAATAGTGTTTTAATTTAGAACATTTTCACTTAAAAGCCTTCATATTTTCACATTTTTGTTCAGAGTTAACCCTATTAAGCCTCTAGTTGTGTGTTGTGTTGTGTACTGTCAAGTCAGAACCGACCATAGCTGACCCTTCAGTTGATTTTCAGAGGCAGTTAATTGCATGGGAGGAGAGTGCCCATCCTTCTCCCATGGAGCAGCTGGTGGCATCGAGCAGCGTGCCTTTGGGATGGCAGCTTAGCTTCTTACCACTAGGAAAGCTAATTAAACCTAGTACCCAGGGACCTGTTGTGGCCTACTGTAGGGACCAGCACTACCCACTCAAAGGAAAGTGGTTGAAATTAACTAGCTGCTCTGAAGGATAAAGGTGGGCAATCTTACCCCTTGTAATTCACATTCTCTAGAAACCTGCTGGAGGCACAGCTGAGTCTCTCCGACTCCGTGGCAATGAGTTTACGGTTTTACTATTTTTGTGTCTATCTACAATTCAGGTTCAGTCCTAGTTTTTTAAATTGTCTTCAGAATCCTGGCTTGAATACGCACCTACTCGGCTTTGTTACATCCATCATATCCTGCCTGAGGGTTTCTGTTTAAGATGAAGGCCTTTCAAAAAAAGGCAACCCATTACTCTCAAGTGAGAACCAACTGATAGCGGATCCTTCATTGGATTTTACAGATTATAAATTGCAATAATCCAAGCTTAGAACACTTAATTGTGCTCATGCAAAACCTGTACTTATACCAAGTGCCTGTTGTTCAAGCAGAGGAAGGGAACACTATATGGTTTAAAATTAGGAAAGGTGTGCAGCAGGGTTGTATCCTTTCTTCGTACCCATTTAATCTGTATTCTGAATAAATTATTTGAGAAGCTGAACACTATGAAGAACAGTGTGGCATTAGGATTGGAGAAAGACTCATCAATAACCTTTGTCATGTAGATGACACAATATTGCTTGCTGAAAGTGAGGAGGATTTGAAGCACTTGTTGCAGAAGGTTAAAGGTTAAATTCATCCTTCAATATGAATTGTATCTCAGCGTCAAGAAAGCAAAAGTCCTCAGCACTGGACCAATAGACAAAATCATGATAAATGGAGAAAAGATTGAGACTGTCAATGACTTCCTTTTACTTGGATTCACAATCAAAACACTTGGTACCAGCAATCAGAAGATCAAGAGATGTATTGCACTGGAAAAGGCTGTAGTCAGGGACCTCTCCAAATTATTGAGGAGCAATGATGTCAGTTTGAGGACTAAGTGCACCTGATTCAGGCCATGCTCTTTTCAGTCACTTGCTGTTCATCTAGGAGCTGGACAATGATTAAAGATGACAGAAGAAGAATTTATGCCTTTGAACTGTGGTTTTGGAGACTACTGGCTATCCCATGGACTGCCAAAAGAATGAACCGTTATGTCCTGAAGAAGGTACAGCAAGAATGCTCCTTGGAGGCAAGGATGGTGAAGCATGTTGGTAGGAGAGACTATTCCTTGGAGAGGGACATCATACTTGGGAAAGTGGGTGAAGATGAAGGAGAGGATGACTGTCAACTGGTAGATTGTCACTGTGACCAAAGTAATGGGCTGAGGGTGTCAGAGATTGTGAGAATGGCACAGCCTCTAACAGTGTTCACATCTGTTGCCATAGGGTCACTATGAGTCATACATGATTTGATGGTACCTAACAACAACACCAAGAAGCTGTGATATTTTCTTTTTTTCCTCATGAAAGTTTACAGAGACTTTGGATTTCCTTTCATACATTGTTGCACACTTTACTCCCCCTAGATCCCTCCCGTAGTTTGCTTTTCTCTTTGAAGAAAAAGAATTCTTTCATTGTTGTACATTACCCACCCCAGTCCACTTTACTAGCAGCTCTTATTCTGGACTCTTATCATGAAAATAATGCCTAATCAGATATTTGTTTTAAACAGTTCTCTCTGTTATCTGTTCAATACAGTATATATTATTTATCCCTTCTTCTCTTACGTTCCGCCCAACCCCGATGTCAGTTCCGATGTTTGTCCTTTTGTGACACAGCATAATGTCCTCCATTAGGGTAATCCATTTTTAATAATATTGCATGAGTTCTTTGTTATTCAATGCAGTGTAGTATTCCATTATGTGAATATACCAAAGCTTCTCTATCCATTTGTTTGTTGATGGGCATTTAGTTTTGTTTCCAAAACTAAATGTTGATGGGCATTTAGTCTTGCTATTGTGAACAAAGCCACAAAAAACATGGCTGTGCATATATCTGTGTGAGTGGTAGTTATGGTTTCTTTAGGGTACATTCCCAGTAGAGGAATTCCTGGGTCAAATGGTATTTCTATTTGCAACTTTTTGAGAAAGCTCCATACGGCCTTCCATAGTGACTGCACCATTTTACACTCCGACCAACAGTGAATAAGCGTTCCAGTTTCTCCACAACCTTGTCAGCATTTGTTGTTTGTTGCTCTGTTGAATTTTGCTATTCTGACTGGGGTGAGATGATATCTCATAGTTGTTTTAATTTGCATCTTTCTTAGAGCTAGGGATTTTAAATATTTCTTCATGTGCTTATTGGCCATCTGAATGTCTTCTGTGGTGAAAAGTCTGTTCATATCCTGTACCCAGTTTTCAATTGGGTTGTTAACTTTCATCTTGTGATGCTTGAGTATTTTATAAATTATATCTATCTATCTATCTATCTATCTATCTATCTATCTATCTAGCATCTATATATACAAATTCTAGATATAATTGCTTCCCATGCACCTGAATATTGGATAGCGAAGAAAGAAGATGAAAGAATAATTGTTTTTTGAATTACGGCGTTGGTGAAGAGTATGGACTGCCAATAAAGCAAACAAATCTGTTGTGAAATAAGTGGCAACAAAAGCGCTTCTTAGAGGCAAGGACGGTGAAACTTCATCTTACTTACTTTGGGTGTATTTTAAGGAAGAAATAATCTTAGGAGAAATATATCATGCTGGCAAAGGTGTTAGAAAAAGAGAGGAAGACTCTCAACAAGATGGATACACACAGTGATTACCACAATGGGCTTGAGTAAAACAACAATCCTAACAATGATGCAGGATACGACAAGCTTGACATCTGTTGTCTATAGAGTTGCAGAGGACTTGATGGCACCAATACAACAACAGATAGCACGGGTGGAAATTGTCCATCTTTCTCTCCTGTTTTCTGATACTATTTATTTATTTATTTGAGCAATTTTTCTCAGGTATTTACCAAATTCATTTATTATTACTTTTATTTCTAATTTTTGCGATTTGAATGGTCCTAATGGTAAATCCTTCTGAATGGTGTTTTATAAAAGGCGAGAGCAGACATAAAGGGTTAAAGTCACCCACAAGGCAAAGACACCATGTGAAGTCTCAGTCAAAAACCAAGGAGTAGAAATTCCCAGGGTTACAGAAGCTGAAAAAAACAGACCTTTCCCTGTAGTTGACACCCAGTAAGCAAAGTTCTGACAAAGATCTGCATTCATACATCTAATGTCCAGGACTGTGAGACAATACGTTTCTGTTCTCTAAAGCCACCCACTTCACTTTATGGTATTTTGTTATTATAGCCCCAGGAAATGAAGGCAAAGTTGAGTACTGAAAATGGGTGTGTTAGCTTTCTCAATAATTATGAAAAAGAGAAAAATAAATTTTTGAGGCTATTACATAGATGTAGAAGGGAAACATGAATGTAAGACAAAAAAAAGGCATAAAAGCAGTAAATTAGTGAAAATGTAAATATTTGCAAATAAAATAGTAAAAAATAAAATATGAAAGAGCACACAGGAAATATTTGGGAGAGAAAAAAACCTATGGAAATGAAAGAAAAATGAAAGGCATGTAAAACTAATATAAAGACAATAAATGATGATAAAAGGAGAAAACATAAAGTAGGAAAGACAGCAGTACATAGGAATGGAAATACCCTATTTTGGGGAAGAAGTCTGTAATTGGCTCACCTTAACAAGTTTTTGTTGTTGTTAGGTGCCATTGAGTTGAGTATGACGCAGAGTGACCCAATGAACAGCAGATTGGAACCTTGTCCTATTCTGTGCCATCCTCATACTTCCTGAAACACTAGAGCCCGCTGCAGCAGTCACTGTGTCAATCCACCTGGTTCAGGCAGGGTCTTCTCCTTCAGCTATCCTCTGCTTTTCCAAACATGACGTCCCTCTCCAAGGGATAGCCTCTCCTAGCAACATGTCTAAAGTATGTGAGCCATAGCTTTATCATATTTGACTCCAAGGAGCACTCTGGCTGCACTTACTCTGAGACATATTTGTTTGTTTTTTGGCTGTCCATGTCTTTGGAGAAGTAATAAGAGTGAGATGGTTTGCTTTGTCTCCCTCTCCACCTCCATCTGACAGAGAATGTCTTCACAGAAGGAGTACAGATTCTTAGCAGTGATTAATGTTTTTAGTGATTAGTTTTTACAGGAATTATGAAGATGCTCAAGTGCTTAATGATGACATTGTTTCTAAAATATTTTTAAAATGAATTGGCAGTGAAATCCTTCCCCAATTACATTTGTCCAAGAATTCTATTTGGCAAGAATGGACTCCAATAAGGATAATTTGACATTTTCTTAATACATCTAAGAATAAAAATAATCTTGTGAGCAGTTAGCTCCATCTGCTTTGCACACCCGCTCATGAGGAATTCTGCATAAACCTGACTCAAACAATGTCCAAGCTTTTTAGGGTGTAATGAAACATTTGCCTTTTTCACATTCACCTATTGGCCTACTCCTTTAACTCCCTCTGCTGTTCACGTTCGGTTACTGCCTGACCTGTAAATGCATACTTTTCCCCCCCTTCCTGCAGATTTAAACACACACACACACACACACACACACACACACACACACACACACACACTAGCAGAAAAAGGAAGAAAACTATCGATCATTGAAATCTGAGTCTTTTTTAAGAGGCCTAACTAGTTCTTTAAGGGGCTCTCCTGGTATGGTCTGCAGCCTGTTGCACTGCTAGCAAATCCTGGTAGTTAAAATAGGAAGAAAACTGGACAATGTCTCTCTGTTAAGATTTATAGCCTTGGAAACCTGATGGATGGTCATTACGTAATAAAACTGACTTGATGAGAAAGGGTGAGTGAGCTATTTAATTTATGGGAAAATGTGAATGCACACACAATTGGCACATTTCTCTTAGTAAGTATGTGGTTATTATGTACTTTTAAGTCTGAACTGACCCATAGCTGATTAATTTACAGGTTTTCAGAGGCAGTTAATCGCATAGGAAACTGCCGTCTTTTTTCCAGGGAGCAGATGGTGGATTTGAACCTCATAGTTTTGAGTTGTCAGCACAACTCTTTACCACTAGGCTACCATAGCTCCCTCTCTTAGTAGGTATGACTTTTAATTTTTTTAGAGTTTCATACAATGAATAATTTATTGATTGGAAATACTTTAAAAAATAATATAAATGACAAAAATAAACATAGACTTCATCTGATGTACTATACAGGCATCACAGTTAGTACATTTGTAGAAAGAAATGTTGTAGAAGCTCAATATCAGCTGTCAAAACCAGGAGGAACAGAACATTGACTAGTCATATGCAAGCTCATATTGAAGCTAAAGAAAATTCGAACAAGTCCAAGGGAAGTAAAATATGACCTTAAGTAACCTAATTAAATTTTAAAACCATGTTAAGAATAGATTTTTGAATGGAAATGAAAAATACAGTATCCGAACACTGTATTTTTCATTACCATGAAACTCCCTCGCTGCAAGAAGAATTGGCTATGAACGAGAAGGTGCTGGTAAATTAATGTGCTCAGACCTTCTTTGGCTTCTCGTACTGCTGTTGTTTTAGGTTTTTGAGTTAAAACCAATCCGTCACTGACTGGGTTTTCAAATCACACGGGAGCTGATTGCTCATCTTTCACCTGAGTAGCTGGTCCATTCGAACCATGTGCCTTTGGGTTGGAACGCTGCTCCTCACCACTAGGCCACCAGAGTTCCCCCTGGCTTCTTACAGCGTTTGTATAATCAGGAATCAAACTCGATCCTATCTGACTATTCTGAATATCATGATTGTTAAGCACTGATTTGTGTATCAAAATATGTGCTGTAATTCCCAACCCTGTACCTGAACTTATATTTTGGAATGGGTTTTCTGTACTATGTTAATGTGGCAATATTTGCAAAAGTCAATGTCTTCGAAGCTGTAAGAGCGGGGTTAGGGGAAGACAGCTGCCATGGCATCAAAGGATCACCAAGAAACCAAGGAACAGAAGCTTAGAAGAGAGAAAAATCTTCCCCCAGAGCCAATAGAGGCAGAAAGAGTTGGTACCTTTAATTCAGACTAAGAAATAGAGAAATTATTTTGGGTTGGTTGCATTTCATTGCATTGAGGATTTAAAATAATATTATTTAAAAGCCTTAGGTTTGTTTTATTATTGATATTTTAAACAAAATTTTACAGAAAACTTGGATTTCCATTCATTTATTTTTGCAATTTCCTCCCCCCCCCCAGTTCACTTTTCTCTTTAAAAAGATTCTTTCATTGTTGCACAGTTTCCTCCCTCCTCCCCAGTCCACTTTGCTATGTACCTCTTAGTCTGGACTAGTGTCATGCAAGTAATACCTAATCATATATTTTTTTTTGACAGACATACTGCATTGAAATAGATGAGGGAAAGGACTGCATTGAGCATTCTTAGCAGTCAGATATGACGTGGAAAAGACTTCTCATCTGAGCAATTTCTCATATACTTAAGGATCCAAATCACAAACTATTCACATTATGTAAGTCCCTCTTGGCTCCTTTTCACTTCAACTCTTGACACTATATCATATCAGCTGTACAGTTATTATCTCATTCATTTCTTTCTCCCCTTCATTCTAGAAACACATTTCTCTAAATTCACATTTCTGTAACTTCAATGGACTGTTTTGCTACATAATTTCAGAACATTCTGCCCTAATAAAGCTTATTGTTCTTGTGTAAAAACAAAATAAAATAAAAAAAAGAATAGATTTTTTTTGGCATTTCTTTTCCTTTTTCTCTTTTTAATTAATTTTAATGAAAGTTTACAGAGTCTTTGGATTTCCATTCATTCATTGCTGCACTTATCTACCTGCCCACCCCTCCCGCCCCAGTTCACTCTTCTCTTTGAAAAAGAAAAGAAAAATTCTTTCATTCTTAATCAAACCCTCCCCCCAAGTCCACTCCATTATGCAGCCTTGGTTCTGGACTCCTGTCATGACAATAATAATTATATATCCCTTTTAAACAGTTCTCTCCCTTACCTGTTTCAGTGCAGTATACATTATTTATCCCCTCCTTCTCAATCTCCTCCCAACCCCTAAGTCAGTCCTCTTTTATAACTGTGTTATTAAGCAGTATTTGTCTTTTTGTAACTGAGATATTTCACTCAGCATAATGTCTTCCTACATGGCTCTGTTGTGCCCTCACTTCCAAGATGACAAAGAAAAGAAACAACCATCATGCCAAAAAAAGCCACAGCCACGTGCAGTCTATTCACTGGATGAACTGCACCCACTGTGTGTCCAAAGACAAGACAATTAAGAAGCTCATACTTCTAAATATAGTAGAGACAGCTGCCCTCATGGACCTATCTGAAGCGTCTTTGATGCACATGTGCTTTCAAAGCCCTATGAGAAACTAACACTATTGTATGCGTGTTTCCATTCACAACAATGTGGTGAGGCATTGTTCTGGTGAAGCCTGGAAGGACAGAACACCTCCACTCAGATTTAGATCTGCAGGTGCTGCCCCACGACCTCCACCAAAGCCCATGTGAGGATTTGAGTCCTTAAGGGCTGAAGAAGAAAAAAACTTGCCTGAAAAGAAAATGGAAATTATACTTAAGACAAACAAGCAAACAAATATCTACATGATATTAAGGATGTAAAATTTCCCTGTGTTATTTCAATAATTCACCAGTATAATGGAATTTTATAATATTATTAAAGGATGGCTCTTACCTTTTTAATGAAAAGTTTGTTAAATTTAAGAAGTATAATTATTTCTCAGGTCTTTGAAAAACAATGCCATATTATATTTATGAAAAAAATAAGACCCCGAAAATTGATGTGATACATGCTTTAAATGACAGATGAAGCCCCAGTCGTGCTCACCAGTCTATTCCAGGAAATTTGGAGTACAGCTTCCTGGCCAACTGAGTGAAAGAGATACATACACATTTGTTCTCATTCTCAAGAAAGGGCATCTAATAAATAGAATGTAGAAATTACCAAACAATATCACTGATACCACATACAAGCAAAATACTGCCAAAGATCATTTAAAAATGGCTAGAACAGTGCCTACAAAGAGAACTGTCAGACATTCAAGCTGAATTTAGAGTAGCCTATGGCACCATTACTACTGTCAGATGGATCCAGGCCAAAAGCAAAGAATACCAGAAGAATATATATTTTTGCTTTATTGACTTTGCAAAGACATTTGACTGTATGAATCATAGCAAATCATGGCTAACACTG
>NW_006399752.1:8136611-8139561 GCF_000299155.1 Elephantulus edwardii
CTTCATACCTGTTCAGTTTGTATACTGAGAAAATTACTTAAGAAGCTGGATTTGATGAAGAAGAAGAATATGGCATGAGGATTGGAGGAAGACTCATTAATAAATTTCATTGTTCAGATGACACAACCTTGCTTGCTGAAAGTGAGGCGGACTTAAAGCACTTGCTGCAGAAGATCAAACAGTATGGCCTTCAATATGGATTTCAACTCAATGTCAAGAAAACAAAAATTCTCACCGGACTTATAGGCAACATCATGATAGATGAAGAAAACGGTGAAATTCTTGATGACTTCATCTTATTTGGATCCACAAACAATACAATTGTTACCAGCAATCAAGAAATCAAGAGATTTATTGCACTGGGAAGGTCTGTAGTCAGGAAGGGGCCTCTCTAAGTTTTTGAGAAACAGTGATGTTAGTTTAATTCAGGCCATGATCTTTTCAATCACTTGCTATACTGCTGAGAGCTGGACAATGAATAAGAGCAGCAGAAGAGGCACTGAAGACTTTAACTGTGACACTGGAGAAGAGAACTGAATATCCCATAAAATATGAAAAGGACAAACAGAATTTTATCTTGGAGAAGGTGCAGCCAGAGTGCTCTTAGGGGAAAAAGATGATAAACTTCATCTAACTTATTTTGGGCACGTTGCTAGGAGAAGTTATTCCTTGGAGAGAGGTATCATGCATGGCAGGGTTGAGGGACAGAAAAAGAGAAGATCCTCAACCAGAGGGATTGATGGAGTGACTGAGGCCATGGCACAGGATAGGACAGGATTCAGATCTGTTCTTCACAGGTCACAATGAGTCATAAATTATAAATTATACTTATGATCGTAAATTATACTTATGATACATACTGCCATAATGATTTTTTCAGAGAGATAAAGAACTTCCATTTCTGAATGTTAATACTATCTGAACTTAGTAAATATCTATTGCAATTGTCACTGATCCACTGAGTATTAAATATCCATAAAGGGATAAGGAGAGTGTAAGGGCCACCAACATACTAAAATTTCAGACTGCAGATAGAGGGAGAGAGAGCAGATAGGACAGCTGATAGAGGGAAAGAAACAATGAAAGATAAAAAGTACAAGATATTATGAAAGAAAGGAAAAGAAAAATTGAGAAATTATGATAAAGAGTAGAGTTCAAATATTTTGCCCAGAACACGATAGAAAGATGGTCATATGGTTTAGTAATAATCACATTAATCCTTGAATTTAATATGACTTTTATAGATTTTATAAAATTAGTTGTATAAATTGATATTTGACATCTTTAGCCTTTAAGATTACATAAAATCATTTAAAAACTATTTAAACAAGAAAATTATTCTTGTTATAAAACCAGTAAAAAAGTAAACTAATTGTTTCATATCACAGTAACTTGACGTAATATGGAGTAAAACTCTGCCATAGGATTTCGTTGGCTGCAAACTAAGGAAGACACGAGGTATGTGCTGCAGAAGGTCAAGAACTGTAGTCTTCAGTATGTATTGAAGCTCAACATTAAGAAAACAAAGTTTCTTACCACTGGGCCATTTGGTAGCTTCATGATACAGAAGGGACTGAGATTGTTAACAGCTTCAGCTTGCTTGGTTCCACATTAACATTCCTGGCACCAGCAGTCAGGAAATCAAAAGATGAATTGCTTTAGGTAAATCTACTGTTAGGGACTTATCCAGAGTGCAGAGAAGTAACAATGCCAGTCTACAGAATAAGGTGCATCTGATTCAGGCCATAGTCTTTGCAATTACTTGCTATGCATCAGAGAGCTGGACAACTAAGGATAACAGAAGAAGAATAGAGGTCTTTGAGTTGTTGTACTGGAGAAGAGTCTTAAACATACCATGGACTGCCAAGAAAACAAACAGGTCTGTTTTATAGAGGATGAAACCAAATTTCTCTTTGGAGGCTAGGATTTTGAAGCTCCGTCTCACATATTTTGGGCAGGTGGCCAGGAGGGACTCATTCTTGG
The DNA here is from genome assembly GCF_000299155.1 of Elephantulus edwardii. Lineage (NCBI taxonomy): Eukaryota > Metazoa > Chordata > Mammalia > Macroscelidea > Macroscelididae > Elephantulus > Elephantulus edwardii. The sequence continues at coordinate 8,138,595 of NW_006399752.1, forward strand.
AGAAGTATATCATGCTTGGAAAGTTGGAGGGACAGCACAGAAGAGGAAGACCCTAGATGAGATGGATTGATAAAGTTAACTGGGGCAATGGGGGTAGGTGTGTTGGAGTCAGTGAGACTGGCTCAGGACAAGTATGCTTCAGAGCTATTGTACATAGGGGTTGCTATGACTCACAAACGACTCGATGGCCTATAACAACAGCAACAACAACAGCATGGTATTCTTTACTTTCAGCCAGGATCCATCTGATAGCAGCAATGATATCCCTGGTGCCATGTTTTCTTCTAAATCCTGCTTAAACTTCTGGAAGTTCCCTATCTATGTGTGGTTCCAGCCATTTTTGAATAATCTTTGGCAGTATTTTGCTTGCATGTGAGATTAATTATATTGTTCAATGGTTTCCACATTCAGTTAGATCACCTTTCTTGGGAATTTCCAGAGATAGACTGGTGAGTGCATCAGAGCTGCATCTGTTAAATGAAACAAATCAATAGATATTCAGTTGATTCCTTGGGCCTTATTTTTTTACCAATGCCTTCAATGTCCCTTTAATTTTTCCTTTCCTTACCGTTGGCTCATATGGTACTTCCTGAATTTTTTTTTAGTGTCAGTCAGCTCTGTTTGGTACAATGACTCTGTGTATTCCCTCCAACATCTTTTGTTGCTTCCCTGGGTTATTTAATATATTACCTGTAGAATCTTTCAATACTGCAACACAAGGCTTAAATGTCTTTTTTAGCTTTCTCATGTTAAGAAATGCAAAGTGAGTTTTTCCTTTTTAGTCTCCAATTCCAGTTTTCTGCACATTCCATTAAATGCATTATAAATATGCTTTGTCTTCTCAAGCTGCCCTTTGAAATCTTCTGTTCAGCTTTTTTACTTTGGCATGTTTCCTCTTTATTTTGGCTTCTCTATCCTCCAGTACAGCCTTCAATATGGATTGAGGCTCAATGTAAAGAAGACAAAG
>NW_006399752.1:8140161-8149809 GCF_000299155.1 Elephantulus edwardii
CAAGCGATTCGACGGCACATAACAACAGCAACAACATCCTCTAGTGCAATTTTCAGAGTCTCCTGACATCCATTTCGTTTTTTTATTTTTCCTCCTTTTTTTGCAATGACTTTTTGCTTTCTTCATGGATGATATTCTTGAAATCATCCCACAACTCAATAATTTTTTTAAAAAAAATTTATGTTATACTGGCTTACTTACAGAGTTTGCCCTTTCCTTTACCCACAACTTATCTTGTCTTTGATCATATATATTCAATGCTCCAAATATACTCTTAAGATGATTTTGAAATTCAGATGGAATAGACTCAAGATCACATTTTGGTTCTTGTGGATGTCTTTTAATTTTCTTTGGCCTCAATTTGAACTTGTACATGAGTAGTTGATAGGCTGACTCACAGACCACACTTGGCCTAGTTTTGACTGCTGATCTTGACCTTCTCCAATGATTCCTTCTGTATATGTAGCCAATCTGATTTCCTATGTAACTTATTAGGCGAGGTCCATGTGTAAAGCTGTTGTTTGTGTTTTGTGAAAAAAGGTATTTGCAATGAATAAATAACTGAAAATACAAAATGTAATCATTCTTTTTCCAGCCTCATTTCTGTCACTAAGCCCATATTTTCCAACTGCTATTCCTGCTTCATTGTTTCCAACTTTTGTATTCCAGTCACCAATTATCATTAACATTATTGCATTTTAAAAAAATTTTTACTAGTTTATTTACAACATTTGAATACATTGTTTTTAAGAACAAATTCTTTCAATTTCCATTATCCTGCACCCATCAAATGGTACAACCCCATGATTAATCCTCCCCTCCCCCTGCATATCCTCATTCCTCTGCCTCCCCTCTTGGATCCATGTAATCATTCTACAATAATGGTTATATACAATCTATATCCTTGTGGGACTGAGGTCACTCAGCATAATGCTCTCCAGTCCCTCCCAAGCTAGGTAATAATTTACAAAATCATTGTTCCTGCTTGCTGCATAGTATTCTATTGTGTGAATGTACCATAATGTTTCAATCCATTCGTTTCTGGTTAGACATTTGGGCTGTTTCCATGTTCTTGCAATGGTGAACAATGCTGCTATGAACATTGGTGTACAAATCTCACTTTGTGCCTCAGTTCTTGTTTTCTCAGGGTATATTCCAAGTAGTGGAATAGCTGGGTCATATGGAATTTCTATGTTCAGCTCTATTTAAAAAAATTTTATTTTATTAGTTTTAATGAACATTTACAGAGGTTTTGGATTTCCATTAATTCATTGTTGCACTACTTTCTCTGCCCCTGCTATATGTTCAGCTTTTTGAGGAAGTGCCAAACTGCCTTCCCGAATGGTTTCATCATTTTACAACCCGACCAATAATGTATAAGAATTCCTTTCTTGCCACATCCTCTCCAACCTTTATTACTCGCTGCCCTGTTAAACTTTGCCACTGTTACTAGAGTGAGATGGTACCTCACTGTGGTTTTGATTTGCATCTCTCTTACTGCTAGTGATATGGAGCATTTCTTCAAGTGTCTGTTTGCCACATTTTGATGGCGTGTTTGGTCAATTTCGGACTGCAAGATTTGATAAAAATTTTTAGTTTCTTCCTCTTTGGCTCTAGACATAGGAGCATATATTTGAACAATAGTCTTATTAACAGGTCTGTCTTGTTTGCATATAGATAACATTCTATCACTAAAGAAAAGATAATATATTTTCTTTAACAAAAGAAAAGAAAGAAAAGACACAAATAACTCAAATAAGAAATGAAAGAGGTAATATCACAACAGAAGTAGTTCTTTTATTTTTCCCTCTGGTACATTTGAAAAGCTAGAGGAATTCACATGTAACCCAAATTGACACACACAAAGTAGAACACTAAAACAGACTCATTACGAAACAATAAACTGAGGAGATCCTAAAAAGGCTTCCCCACTTAAAAAAAAAGAAAAAAAGTACTGGCCTAGATAGCTACACAGGTGAATTCTACCAAACATTAAGAGATTAACTATTGTCAATTATACTTAAATTATTTAAAAAATATATACAAAAGAACACTCCTAGAGTCATTCTGCAAAGCAAGCTTACCCTACTATTAAAACCAGGCAAAGACATTGGCAAAAAGGAAAACTGTAGAACAATACCTTTCATGAAAATAGGTGCAAAATTCCTTATCACAATCCTGACCAGCAGTATCTAGCAATATGAACACATATACATACAATTTATCCTAACTAAGTGGGATTCATAATAGGAATGCAAATATGGCTCAGTGTAAGAAAAAAAAGTAATTAATCACATTAACAATGCAAAGAACAAGAATTAAAAGATCTTATCAATTCATGCAGAAAAAGCCTTCAACAAAATCCAACACCTTTCCAGATTAAAATACTCAGCACAATAGGAATAGAGGGGATTTCTTTAGCATAGTGGAAAGTATACACATATGAGCTGGATCTAATATTCTAAATGAAGAGAGACTTAAGGCATTCCCCTTGAGAACTGAGACCAGGCAAGAATTTTCACTATAATAACTCCTATTAATTTTATTGGAAGTTCTAGCTAGGTCAATAAAGCAAAAGAACTAAACAAGAAGTGTCCAAATTGACAGAGGTGGTCAAACAGTGGCTATATACAGATAATAAGATCGTGTACACAGAAAACCACAAAGATTCAACAAAACATTGTTAGATCTAGTAGACCAATTTAGTGGAGTGGCAGGTTATAAGATCAACATTATAAAAGAGTTGGGTTTCTATACAGCAACAGAGAAAGCATGGAAAAGGAAATCAACCACAAGATGACATATTTGGAAACAAACCTAACTAAATACACAGAAGACCTTTATAAGGAAAAACTACAAGACACAGTTATTGTTGTTGTTAAGTGCCGTCTAGTCGCAGGCGACTCATAGCGACCCTATGAGGGAGAGTCCTCGACGCTTGGGTGCCTTTCATCCTCTCTCCAGGTTTATAGGGTTTCCAGAGGCAAGCTATTACAGAAGTGGATACCACTCCTCCTTCCAAGCTTATTTTAACCGGGGAGCTCCACCCCCCTCTCTCTCCACATTGGGCAGCCAGTCATTAATGCATTTGACACACCAGTGTCACGGTGTTCAGCCTCACAGCAACCAAAAGTGAACGCGGTATGGCAACTTGTACACCAGGGCTATACAACCTAGAGGAATGTCTGAACAAAAACAATGAACGACAGGCTCGAGGGCAGCAGATTAAAAGTCACTCACCTTTGACTTGGTAGCATCACTTTCTGTCCACTGGGCCAGCTGATCTCTCTCTGTTGATATTATTGTTGTTAAGTGCTGTCCAGTCGCAGGTGACTCATAGCGACCCTATGAAGGAGAGCCCTCGATGCTTGGGTGCCTTTCATTCTCTCTTCAGGTTCATAGGGTTTCTGGAGGCAAGCTATTATGGAAGTGGATCACAATACTCTACTACAAGAAATAATATTTTTTTTTTGTTTTGTTTAGCAATGTTTCTGGATAGGAAGACCGAGCATTATGAAATTGACAATCCAGCCAAAACCAATCTACAAGTTAATTTCAGTTCCAATACAGGTATCAAATTCATTTTTAAGGGGGTACAAGAAGCACTTTACAGTTTCATTTGGAAAGAAAGAGATCCAGAATCATCAAAGCTCTTCTGAAAAACAAAAATGAAATAGGAGGCATTTCACTTTCTGATCTCAAAATCTGCCACATGGCCATAGTAATCAAATCAGCATGGTGTTGGTACAACAACTAACACATAGATCAATGGAATAGAATCAGAACTCAGAAATCACCTCAACTGCCTATGGTCAACTGATATCTTATAAGAAAACAAAGTCCACTAAATGTGGAAACAACAGCCTCTTTAAGAAATGATGCTGGCAGAACTGAACATCTACCTGTAGTAAACAGAAACAAGATTCATACACCATACACAAAACCGACTCAAAGTGGATCACAGACTACTGTGTTTTGGGTAATCCTCAACCAATAAAGATAATGGAAAAATTTGAGACAGACACACTATCTACTACCTACTGTGCTAAGAAGGTAACTTGAGAAAAATTTTAGAAACACTTTTGTTGTTGTTAGGTGCTGTCAAGTAGAGTAGACTCATAGCAACCCTATGAACAGACAACCTGAAACCTGCCCTATCCTGTGCATCCTCATAATATCTGAGATACTAGAGCTTATTGCTGAAGTCACAGTGTCAAGGTATTTCATTGAGTGTATTCTTCTCCCTCGCTGAAACTCCTTCTTTCTAAGGAATAGTTTCACCTAGCTGTGTGTCTAATCTGTTAAAGATGAAGCTTCATCATCTTTGCCTCAAAGGAGCTTTCAGGCTGTACCCTTTCCTAGGCATACCTGTTTGTTCTTTTGATAGTCTGTGGTATATTCAGTACTCGTCTGCAGCACCATAACTCAAAGGCATCAGTTTTTCCTTCTGTCAACCTTATTCATTTTCCAGCTCTCTAATGCATAACAGGTGATTGAGAAGACCAAGACCTGAATCAGGTGTATCTTAGTCTTCAAACTGACATCATTGCTTTTCAGCATTTTGGAGACTTTACTGATAAAAGATTTGCCCAGTGTTATATGTCTCCTGATTTCCTTACTAAAGGAACGAAAGTTATTGATTGTTAATCCAAACAAGAGGAAATTATTGATAGTTTCAATCTTTGCTCCACCTATCACAGGTTTGGAAACAGGAGTGGCATCCACTTCCTGCACAACATGCATATGGAAACTCTATGAACTTTGAGAAATGATGATAGTTATAGAAAGGCATTACGTCCTTTGTTCATAGGATTGCTATGAATTGTACTTAACTCTACAGCAATTAACAATAACAACATTATAATGTTGGCTGCTGGGCCTGTGATGAGGATCTTTGTCTTTTTGATGTTGAGATGTAATCACAGCAAAGGCTGTAGTCCTTGATCTTCTGCAGTAAACATTTCATATCCTGCTCACTTTCAACATGCAAAGCTGTGTCATCAACCTAATGCAGGTTGTTGATGAGTCTTCTTCTAAACCTGATACCACACTCTTCATAGAATCTGGCTTCACTTTTTTTGGCTCAGCACACAGATTGGATACAGAGAAAGGATACAATCCTGACACATACCATTCTTGATCTTAAACCATGCAGTGTTGCCTTGTTCTCTTTGCACAACAGCTTCTTGGTCTGTACAATTAAGTGTTCTGGGATTCCCATTCTTCTCAATGTGAGGCGTGATTTGTCATGATCCATGCAGTCCAAAGTCTTTGCATAGTTGATAAAATACAAATATACATTTTTCTGGTATTCTCTGCTTTCAGTTCAGGATCCATCTGATATTAGCAATACTATTTCTGGTGCTATAATCTCTGCTCCAATTCCATGAGTAGGCTTGCAAAAATAGTAGAAAATGTACAATGAGGATAGGATAAAATTGATAACTAGGACTTTCTAAATCCAAATCTCTGCTTCAAAACCCATTTCCAATAGTGTGAAAAGAAAGCTCTGAGACTGGGAAAAAAATTTAGCAATGATACTTCAGACATGGATCCCATAACTAATTTTACAGACTCTTGCAGGGTTTTCATACTGATAGCCCACTCACAGAATGAAAAAAAAAATACATGAAAAGACTCATCACAAAGAGGACATTCAGATTAATAATAGACACATGAAGTATTGTAAAAAATCATTAGCAATCAGAAAGATTCAAATTAAAATGACAATGATATATCTGTCATCTCGTCACATCAATAACAACAAAGTTTATCAACTCAGTAAGCAATAAATGTTGGATAGTATGTGGAGAAAGTGGAACTCTTATGCACTGATTGTGGGATTGTACAAAATGGTACAACTTCGATGGAAGGCAGTTGGGCGTTTTCTCCAAAAGCTGATCACAGAAATTCCATATGTCAAAACAACTATGAGATACCATCTCACCCCAGTCAGAATAGCAAAATTTAACAGAACAACAAGCAACAAATGCTGGTGAGGTTGTAGAGAAACTGGAACCCTTATTCATTGTTGGTGGAAGTGTAAAATGGTGCAGCCACTGTGGAATGTGGTGTGGCGCTTTCTCAAAAAGTTGCAAATAGAGCTACCATTTGACCCAGCAATTCCACTACTGGGAATATACCCCAAAGAGACCATAACTGCCACCCAAGCAGACATATGCACACCCATGTTTGTCATAGCTTTGTTCACAATAGAAAGGAGCTGGAAACAACTTAAGTTCCCATCAACAAAAGAATGGATAGAGAAGTTGTGGTATAATCACACAATGGATACTCTGCGGCATTGAAAAACAAGTAACTCATGCAATATTATTCAAAATTACCCTGAAGGACATTATGCTGAGTGAAGTATCTCAGTCACAAATGGACAAATATTGCATGGTTCCACTATTGTAAAATAAGACTGACATCGGGGTTAGGGGGGGAGACTGATAAAGATAGGATAAATAATGTATACTGCATTGAAACAGATGAGGGAGAAAACTGTTTAAAAGGGATATGTGCTTAGGTATTATTGTCATGACAGGAGTCCAGAGCAAAGGTTGCATAGTGGAGTGGACCTTTGGGGAGTGATTGTAAAGCAATGAAATAATTTTTCTTTTATTTTTCCAAGAGGGTAATGTACTGGGGGGGGAAGGTCAGGAGGGGAGAAAAGTGCAACAATGAATGAATGGAAATCCAAAGTCTCTGTAGATTTTCATTGTAATTAATAATAAATTTTTAAAAAATGCCATATGATCCATCTATTTTACTGCTAGGAATATATCCCAAGGGAATCAGAACTTGGATATGAGTGGAGATATGTATACTTTTGTTCATAGTGGGGTTATTTACAATAAAAATAAAATGGAAACAGACCAATTGCTATCAACAAACAAATGGATTAAGAAAGTATGGAAAGTCACACAATGGAATACTTTGCAGCACTAAGGAACAATGATTTCATAAACTACTTTTTAACATAGGAGAGTCTAGAGAGAATTATGCTCATTGGAATAACTCAGTCACATTAAAACAAATATCGTATAAGACCACTATTGTGGCAGTAGCAGGATAAGTGAGCAAGATATCTATAAAGGTTGAAGTGAGTAAAAGTAGGAGGAGGAGGGGCAGAAAATGAGGAAAGGGGTTAAATCACTTGCAGAGTGAATAGCAAAGATTCAGTTGAGCCTTGAAAAGATATGATACTAATAGGCATAGCTCAATAGTGATTAATGATATAAAATACAATGTATATGAATGATTGTATAAAACACAATGAAACAACTATAAAAAATAGCAAAGTCTATCACAGAGTGGCCATTTCTGACCTTTATCAACTTCAAAAAGGGGAATTGTCCCCATTAACAGCATCAACAATACAAAACTGCCCCATGAACAGTCTTCCAAACATCCTGAAAAACCTACAGCTAGGAAAGGATAAAATAGATGAATGAGACCTTCTAAAAATCAACTCTCTTTGCAATTTCTCCAACAGGGTAAAAAGGAAAGCCACAGACTGGGAAAAAAAATCTGGTAATGACATGTCAGATAAGGGACTTATATCTAGAATTTATAGAATACTCCAGCACCACAACAAGATAAATGTAAACAACCCAATTGTGAAATGGGCACAGGATATGAACAGACACTTCACCAAACAAGACATTCAGATGGCGAACAAACGCATAAAGAAATGTTCAAAATCCCTAGCTCTGAGAGAGATGGAAATCAAAACAACTATGAGATATCATCTCATCCCAGTATCAATAGCAAAATTCAACTGAACAGAAAACAACAAATACTAGCGAGGTTGTGAAGAAACTGGAACCCTTATTCATTGTTGTTGAGAATGTAAAATGGTGCAACCACTATGAAAGGCAGTATGGTGATTTCTCAAAAAGTTGGAAATAGAAATACAATTTGATCCAACAATTGCACTACAGGGAATATAACTTAAAGAAACCAGAACTGCCACCCAAACAAATATATGCAAACCCATGTTTATTGCTTACAATAGCAAAGAGATGGAAACAACCCAAGTGCTAATCAAAAAACAAGTGGATGAAGAAGCTGTGGTATATTCACACAATGGAATACTATGCAGCACTGAAAAACAAGGAACTCATGAAATATATACTAAATGGGTGACCCTGGAGGACATTATGCTGAGTAAAATATCTCAGTCATAAAAGGGCAAATACGCATAATGCCACTGTTGTAAAACAGGATTGACATGGGGTTGGGAGGAAACTAAGAAAAGAGGGAATAAATAATGTACACTGCATTGAAACAGACGAGAGAAAGAACTACTTAAAAGAAATGTATGATTAGGTATTTGTATGACAAAAGTCCAGGATAAGAGCTGCATAGTAAAGCGGATTGGGGTGGGGATGGGGAATTGTACAACAGTGAAATAATTTTTTTTTTCAAAGAGAAAAGTGAACTGGGTGGGTAGGAACGAAAATGTACAACAGTGAATGAATGGAAATCCAAGTTCTCTATAAACTTTAATTAAAATCTCAATAAAAATCAACCCCCTCAAAGAAAACCAAAATTAATTCCCATGAGGTCAGACATGCTCCATGCTCCAATATCTTTTTCTACTCTGATCACTTTTAATCTTACTGCTTTATCAGGTCCAAAATCTAATGCAATAGCTCACAGATCAAACAGAACCGTATTGAGGAAGTCAATAGGTTATATATAATCCATGTTAGTAGTAGAATACAGGCAGGATAGCTTCCAAAGTGTACTTGTAGCTATCTCAACCTTGAGCCTTGTGGCTTTAGGCCCGTTGGCTTTCTCTTTCACAGTTGTTAAGTGCCGTAGAGTCGGAGACCACCCATAGCGACCCTATGAACAAAAAAGCTTTGAATGCAAAACTTTCATCTTTTCTCCAAGTTCATAGAGTTTCTGGAGGCAAGTTTTTTTGGAAGTGGATGCCACTTCTGCTTCCAAGCCTGTTTTATTCCAGAGATACACAAACATCAGGCCCAAGGGCCAGAGCCACACCCTAGTCTCTACCCCAAACTAGAAAATACACCTTTGCAGAGTTTGGTTGTTCCACTCATCTTCCCAACGTGGAAATAGTCCCAGACTGGCAGCCAGAAAGTCTTCTTAAAAGCAAGATCTAATCCGATCAACTCATGCCCTCTTGTGAGCCAGAGCCACACCCTAGTTTCAACCCCAAACTAGAAAACACACCTTTGCAGAGTCCGGCCATTCCGCTTATTATTATAAAATTGTATTTATTATAGCTTTTACCAAAAACATTCCTTATTCCTGCATACTTCTTGCTGTTATCATTTACCTTTGCCAAGAAGTGCAGATTTCACCTTCACTCTGGTATACTTTTTCCAACACCCTAAATAACAAATATCTGCCTTTTGGAAATTAATTCCCCTTTTCCCTACTGCTATCCCTAATACCTACCTATAAAAACTTCTCTGAATTGAGAAATACTACACGCGCCTGGGTAATGACTTCCACACGAACAAGCGCGTGTGCGAGGAGATCGCCATTATTCCCAGCAAGAAACTCCGGAACAAGATAGCAGGCTATGTCACACATCTGATGAAGCGGATTCAGAGAGGGCCTGTGAGAGGCATCTCCATTAAGCTGCAGGAGGAGGAGAGAGAAAGGAGA
>NW_006399752.1:8149909-8162477 GCF_000299155.1 Elephantulus edwardii
GGATCAGGAGATCATTGAAGTAGATCCTGATACTAAGGAAATGCTGAAACTCTTGGACTTTGGCAGTCTGTCCAACCTCCAGGTCACTCAGCCCACAGTTGGGATGAATTTCAAAACACCACGTGGAGCCGTTTGAGTCTGTTTGCTGTGCTGTAATATTTTCAATAAATTTGGGCACACCAAAAAAAAACCCCAAAAACAAACAAACAAACAAAAACAAAAAAAAACCTTCTCTGAATGCCTCTCTTCTTTTTTATCATAGTGAGATCATACAATATTTGTATCTTCTTAAATGCTTCTGAAGATGCAATAAGAAGTCATTTTTAAAATTTAATTGACGAATCACATTTTAAAATTTTAATTTGTTTACTTTTCTTCTTTTTAAATGTAGCATTTCCCAAAGATGTTTGGTTATTCTTGCTTGTCTAATTATATTTAAGAGTTAAGAGAAAAATAGAGTGCGAGTATCAGGTACAGTTTCTGCCCTGGTAAATGTTGTTTTAAGGTGGGTATTTAGGGAGTTGAACATAACAATTTAGGTTTCTTGAATGTCAGAGTTCTATCTCCCACCACCAACAGCCCTACTTCATTAAGTAGATATTACATTTCTATAAAGAGTGGCTCATTTTTCTTCCTCTTACCTCCTTCCTTTCTGTTTTTTCTCTCTTCCTCCTTTCCTACCTTCTTTCTCCCTTCCTTCACTTCTCTGTCCTCACTTTCTCCTTCTCTCCCCATTTTCTTTATACTTCTTCCTCTCCCTTTCTTAGTCTCCCTTTAACTCTTTTTATTCCATAGTTTGGGGCAGAGTAAATGCTATGTTGTTGGACATTGTGAAAGAGGATTTGAGTGTAGGAAGTGGGTATAAGAGATGTAGGTTTTCTGTGAAAGCTTCAATCAATTAACCCATTTTTAGACTGTGCTTTATTTACTTCTGCTTCTCACTGTATTTGCCATTTAAAAATTCTCACTATTCTGGATTCCATGAGAAAATTATCTTTCTACTAGAGCTCTTTTTGTATGTCTATCATCTTCCTTTGCAATTCTTTTTTTTAATATAAACTTTTTGCTTTATATTGATTGTTGTTGTTGTTGTTGTTATGTGCCGTCGAGTCGCCTGCGACTCATAGCGACCCTATGTACAACAGCCCTAAACTCCGCTCTGTCCTGTGCCAATTGCACTGTCTCTGACACTCCCATCCCAATTATCCCAGTTTATATTGGTATACTTACAAAATTTCTAGACATTGTTTTCCACACCAGATCTTTCCCATTTCCTTAAACCACACCTCTCTCCACCCATCAAATTGTGTGACCCTATGATTACAACCCTCACCCATCCTCACTCCTCTGCTCCCACCCTTCCCACAATAGATCCTTATACACATTTTATTAGTTATCTATTTCTAAAATAATGGTCTTTTACAGTATTTGTCCTTATGGGACTGAGTTAGTTCACGTAGCATAATGGTCTCCAGTCCCTCTCAAGTTAGAGAATGATTTACAAAATCACTGCTCTATATGCTGCGTAGTATTCCATCATGTGAATATACCATAATTTATCAATCCATTTGATTGTGCTTGGACATTTCCATGTTCAGGCAATGATGAATAACATCCTTTGCAATTTTTTTTTTTTTAGCACCCACTTGGTTAACATTCATTTCCAGTCTTCCTTAAGTTTGTTGATGTCATTTGATGAGTGACTCGCTTTCTTTTTTTTTTTAATTTTATTTTTATTATTTTGTGTGTGTACTGTCAAATCAGATCTGACTGGTACAGAAGGAGATTTTTTCCTCCTTCTCCAGCAGAGCATCTGGTGGATTCGAACCACGTACCTCTAGGATTGCAGTGCATCTTCTTGCCACTAGGCCACCAGAGCTCGCCGAGTGACTCACTTTCTGTTCTCTTTAGTGAGAACAGAAATATTAGTTTAGAGTATTTTGTGTGTACACACACTATTTGTTTTAGTGAATCTTGGCCTAAAGAGGAGATAAACACAGACACTTTATCTTTCATTTTGAAGCATCATTTTTTTCCTCTGCGGCACCATGTCTGTCCTCAAGTCCTGCGGTAAACAGCAACACTTGGTGACACATAACAACAACTCTATATCATGCAATGAGAATTTACTAGTGAGCAAAACCAAAAAGGAATGTCTATTTTCATGAAGGTCTTCAAAAAGGACAGATAAGCATAGGGCTGGTTTGATCTTGAAGGGCAGGTTACCAGATAAGAGAAATATGAATTAAGCTTTGAAGAATAATAGAGCAGGAGGTAATGATATAAAATTGGCTGAGAGGAAGTGGTTTAAGGGAAAAGTAGCAACCTTTACTGTTCAGGATTGCAAGAGAGAGTGGTGCTCAGAGAACTGCAAGAATATTAGAGTATGGAGAAGAACGGTGTTCCTTGAGACTGTAAAGGATGATCTGGCCAGATTCAAGACCAGAATCTTGATAAAAAAGAAAAAAGAATGAACAATGAAATGTCACAGATTATGGGAAGGGATGAGAAGGGGTAAAGGAGTCCTCATGTCATTGTAGGCTTCTAATTCAGAGATTCAAACTCATCAGTCATTCTGTGGGAGAAAGATGGAATAATCTCCTCTTAACATTTACAGCTTAAGAAACTCCAGAAGACTGGCATTTCATTTTGAGGAGGGACAAGGTAAGATGAAGATAAATTCACACTGCTGTGTGGAGAACTTAATAACCTAGAACAAAAGTTTTGGTAATTGCACTAGTGGTAGTTTCAACTTATTCTTGTTAGGTGCTGTCAGATCGGGTAAGAATCTTAGAAACTATGAACAACAATCTACACCGTGTCTTATTTTATAACATCTTCATCCTCTCTGATATATTTGGGTCCATTGCTATGTCACTGTATGAATCTATCTCATTGATAGTCTTCCTCTCTTCACTTACCCTCTACTTTTCCAAGTATGATTTTCTTTTCTAGATTCTGGACTCTTAACAACATACTTAAAATGTTGGTAAAAAAAAATGTTGTTATGCGTCATCGAGTCACTTGTGACTCATCGCTACCCTATGTGCAACAGCCCTCAACCCTGCTCTATCCTGTTCCAATCTTACTGTCTCTGACATACCTACCCCGATTACCCCAGTCACTGAATCAATCCACCTCTTCGAGGGTCTTCTTCTCCTGCACTGTCCCTCCACTCTCCCAAGCATGATGTCCTTCTCCAAGGACTGATCCTGCCTTGTAACATGTTCAAATTATGTCAGATGAAGTTTCAGAATCCTTGCCTCCAAGGACCAACCTGGCTTCACCCTCTCCAGGTGAACTTGTTTGTTCTCCTACCAGTCCATGGTATATTCAGTACTCTTCTCCAGCACCACGGCTCAAAGGCATAAATTTGCCTTCTATCATCCCTAGTCATTGTGCAACTTTCTGATGCATAGCAAGTCATTGCAAAGACCATGGCCTGTATCAGGTACACTTTAGTCTCTAGACTGACTCGTTGCTCTTCAGTACTTTAGAGAGTTTTCTGATAACTGACTGACTTTCCCAATGCAATTCGTCTTTTAATTTCCTGGCTGCTGATACTAAGAGTGTTGTTGTAGAGCCAAGCAAATGGAAGTGGTTGACAATCTCAACCTCTTCACCATCTATCATGTTGTTGCCAATTGGCCCAGTGGTGAGAATCTTTGTTTTCTTGATGTTGAGCTTCAATCCATATTAAAGGCTACAGTCTTTGACCTTCTGCAGCAAGCACTTCAGGTCCTCCTCAGTTTCAGCAAGCAGGGTTGTGTCATCTGCATAACACAGATTGTTGGTGAGTCTACCTCCAATCCTGATGCCACATTTTTCCTCATAGAGCCCACCTAACTGGATAATCTGTTCCACATATAGATTGAAAAGATACGGAGATAGGATACATCCTTGATGCACACCCTTCTCAATTTTGAACCATGCAGTACTTCCTTGCTCTGTTCTGACCACTGCCTCCTGGTCCAAGTATAAGTTTTGCATAAGCACAATCAAGTGTTCTGGGATTCTTATTCTTCTCAGAGTCCTCCACAATTTATTTTGATCTACTCAGTGAAATACCATTGCATAGTCAACGAAACACAGACAGACATTCCTCTGGTGCTCTCTGCTTTCAGCCAAGATCCACCTGACATTAGCTATAATATTCCTAGTACCACGGCCACTTCTAAACCCAGCCTGCACTTCAGGCAGTTCTCTGTTGATGTGTTGTTCCAGTTGTTTTTTGGATAATCTTCAGCAGAATCTTGCTTGCATATGATATCAATGATACTGTTGCATAATTTCCACACTCTCTCAGATCACCCTTCTCTGGGATGGGAACAAATATAGATATCTTCCAGTCAGTTGGCCAGGTGGTTGTCTTCCAGATTTCTTGGCACAATTTAGTGAGCACATTCAGGGTAGCGTCTGTTTGTTGAAATAAGTCAGTTGTTACACCATCAATTCCTGGAGCCTTGTTTTTCCTAATTCTTTCAGAGCAGCCTGAACTTCTTCCTTCATCACCATAGGCTCTTGCTCATACGTTGTTTCATGAAATTCTTCTGTGTCCACCAATTCCTTTTGGTACAATGACTGTATACTCTTTCCATCTTCTTTTACATCTTTGCTCCAAGGAACACCTTGGTTGGACTTTCTCCAACACATATTTGTTTATTCTTTTGGCTGTTCATAGGATATTTAGCGTTCTTCTACAACACCACAACTCAAAGGCATTGATTCTTCTGTCATCCCGAGTCATTGGCCAACTTTCAAATGCATATCAAATAATTAAGAAGGTTGAATCAGATGTATCTTAGTATTTAAACTGACATCATTAATCTTTAAGTCTCTAGAGAGGTCTTTGGCAGTACATTTACCCAATGCAACATATCTTTTGATTTCTATACTGCCTCTGGTGACCTAGAGGCAAGAAGCTGCATTGCTTGTCCTAAGGCACAGAGTCCGAGGCCACCAGCTTCTTCACAGGAAAACGATGGGAAATCTCCTCCCATGTCCAAAGTTGAAAATACATTTCAATTCAACACACCACTGTATTCTTTTTTGGAGGAAAAAGAAGGTAAGAAAATTTGTCTATCTTTAAGTTTTTATTTTTTACTAAGAAATTTAGAAGTCATCACTCAAAGCTCCCTTTCTTAGGTGTAGAGTCCAGACCACTGATTAAACTCTTAAGTAACTCTTAAATCTGTTCACTCCTGCTTTCTATATTTTTATATACTTAGTGCAAACTAGAGTGCAAGAATTGTATTTTCAACTTTGGACATGTTGAATGCAAATGTCTTTTAAATATATAGAAGTGTTCTGCATCTCAACACCAAGAAGACAAAAATACTTACCACTGAACCATAAGTAACATCATGACAATCAAAACCATTGGGACCAACAGGATGTCAGAAAAGATATTGAATTGGGTAAGTCTACAGTTAAGGACAATTCCATATTACTGAGGAGAAATGATGTCAATTTGAAGACTAAGGTATGCCTGATTCAGGTCATAGTCTTTTCCACTCACTTGTTATGCCTCTGAGAGCTGGACAATGAATGAGGATGACAGAAAAATTGATGTTTTTGAGCTGTGTTATTGGAGAAGAGTACTGAATAGCTCATAGGTTGACAAAAGAACAAACATTTCTTTTTTCTTTTTTTAAAAAAATAATTTTAATGAACATTTACAGAGATTTTGGATTTCCATTCATTCATTGCTGCACTTTTCTCCCCTCCCAGCCTTGCCCTCGAACACCCCAGTTTGCTCCTTTCTTTCAAAAGTAAAAGAAACACTCCCTCCCTGGTACAAAATCCCCCCACACCCCTCCCACCGCCCCCAGGACATTCCACTATGCAACCTTAATTGTGGACTCTTAAGAACAAGCATTTATTTAGGAGAAAATGCAGCCAGAATACTTTAGGAGACAAAGATGATAGAACTTCATATCATATCCTTTGGATATGTTTCCAGGAAAGGCTATTCCTTGGAGGAGGACATTGTGCTTGGAAAGGTGGAGAGGAAGACTCTCAGCCAAATAGATTGACAAAGTGAGAGCAGCAATGGGCTCAAGTTAGCCAAAGATGATGATAGATGGCACAGGACAGGACAGGGCACAGATCTGTTGTCCAAAAAGTACTGATGACTCAGTGGCATTTAACAAATAACAATAATATCTATATTACACGTAATGATTTAAAGTCATTGGTGTATAATTATTGATTGTGACTTAATGTTTGTAGCAAAAATATTTATAAATACATGATGCAATTTGCTAATTTTTGCCAAAATTGCCTTTTTTGCTGCACAGTTAAATGACATTAGTTATTGTCCCAAGGGAAAACTTTATTTTTATCTGAGATTAATTAGGGAGAAAGAAGCTATAATGAGAATTGGTGGAAGCAAAGGAATTTAGTCTTGAGTATCTGTTTTCTTTATAGCATGAGGCTGCTAAAAAAGAGCCATTCTCTTTTGTAAAATACTATTTCTAAGTTATAGTAATTATTATCATTAAAAGATGAAAAACAACCCATTGTTATTAAGTTGGAATGGACTCAGATGTTGTTGTTATGTTTAAAGATTAAAGTGTATCTGATCCAAAATAATGACATTTCAATTACACGTTATACATCTGAAGGTTGAACAATAACTAAGGATGAGAATTGATACCTTTGAATCATGATGTTGAAGAAGATTATTGATTGTCATAAGAAGAAAAAAGTCTGCCTTGGAGGAAGCACAATTAGGCTGCTCCTTAGAGTCAAGGGTGATGAAACATCATTCCCCGTACTTTGGGTATGCTGCCAGGAAGGCCCACTCCTTGGAAAAAGACATCGTGGTGGGAAAAGTGGAGAATTGGAGAAGAAGAGGAAGACCCTTAAGATGGATTGACATAGTGACTGTAACAATGGGTTGGAGCATATCAAAGATACTGAGAATAGAGCAGGATAGGACAAGATTCAAATTTATTGTTTATAGGATTGTTGTGAATCATAGTTGACCAATGGCGCCTTACAAGAGCAACAACAAATTATAAAATACTGATACTAGATTCCAAATGATATCTGACTTCTTTTGGAATCTTACCTGAACCTAACGTACTCTCCATTAGGTTCTGACTCATAGCAACTCAATATAGAAAAAGAATGAAACATTGCTTGGTCCTGTGCCATCCTCACAATAATTTTCTGTTTGAGTAAGAACATAATCGCAGCTGATCCTTTAACAGAGACCACCATAGCACCTTTCTTTAGAATATTGTTGTCTAAACATTGACTTGGAACAAACCCCTAGCCAACCCTCTAGTGGGTTTTCAGAGGTGCTAATAACATGGGAGGAGATTGCTCATCTTTCTTCCACAGAACAGCTGATGGATTCAAATCACATTCCTTTTTTTTTTTTTTTGAACAGAAACAAATAAAGACCTCTTGTAGGTGGTTAGCCAGAATGTCTTGTAAATATTCTGGCATAAGCCAGTAAGCTCCTCCAGCATTCCATCTATCTTTTGAAACATCTCAGTTAGTATTCTGTCAGTTTCTGAGGTCTTACTTTTCTCTGGAGATTTCTATGCAGCCTAAGCCTCTTACTTCCGGGTCTTGATTATGTGTTTACTTAAAATGATTGTCAACTCATTCTATTTTGTACAGTGATTCTGGGTATATCTTCTACTTTCTTTTGATGCTTCCTATGTATTCACCATTTTGCTTGTAGAAAACATCAGTATTGCAACCCGAAGCTCATCTTTTCCCTTCGATTATTTCAGTTTGAGAAATGCCAAGGGTATTTCTTTCTTTTGGTTTTCCAACTGCAGGACTTTTAATATTGCATTGTAATAATTAACTCTGTGATATCAAGATAGCCTTTGAAATGTTCCATTCACCACTTTTCCTTTATGAATTCTTGATTTAGCTTCTCTGTGTTAACAATCTCCGTTATGCAGATGACACAACCTTGCTTACTGAAACTGAGGAGGACCTCATGCACTTGCTGCGAAGGGTCAAGGACTGCAGCCTTCAGTATGGACTAAGGCTCAATGTCAAGAAGACAAAGATTCTCGGACCAATTAGCAGCGTCAGGATGGATGACGAAGAGATTGAGAGCTTCAGTTTGCTCGGCTCCACAGTCAACACTCTTGGTACCAGCAGTCAGGAAATCAAAAAGCGTATCGCGATGGGAAAGTCTGCTGTTAGGGACCTCTCAAAGGTACTCAGGAGCAACAGTGTCTCTCTGGAGACTAAGCTGCGCCTGATACAGGTCATGGTATTTGCAATCGCTTGTTATGCATCAGAGAGTTGGACAATGACTAGGGAGGACAGAAGGACAGTGGATGTTTTTGAGCTGTGGTGCTGGAGAAGGGTACTGAATGTACCATGGACTGCCAGGAAAACAAACAGATTCATCTTGTAGAGGATTAAACCAAGCTACTCCTTGGAGGCAAAGATTCTGGGGCTTCGTCTGACATAGTTTGGACATGTTGCCAGGAGGGACGGGTCCTTGGAGAGGGACATCATGCTTGGGAGGGTGGAGGGACAGCGCAGGAGAGGAAGACCCTCTATGAGATGGATTGATTCGGTGACTGGGGTAATCGGGATGGGTGTGTCAGAGGTGGTGCGGTTGGCGCAGGATAGAGCAGGGTTTAGAACTGTTGTGCATAGGGTCACTATGAGTCGCAAACGACTCGACGGCACATAACAACAACAACAGCATGTTCAAGACCATTTTTTCAGGTCGGTCTGAACCACATTTTGTTAGCTCCCCACACCCAAGATATCTGTATTCAAATGTTTCATTTAATTTTTGGCAACTTCCATTTTTCCTTGATTAATATTTTGTACATTCCATTTTATTTTCAATGAGTATTTGCAGCTGTTTCTTCTCATTTTGGACCATGCTACATCAGCAAGGGAATGCCTCCTAAGCCTTACTTAATTACATCTACTTTGAGGCAGCTTTTCCTAGTTTTTTTTTTTAAAATTTTATTAGTTTTAATGAACATTTACAGGGATTTTGGGTTTTCATTCCTTCCTTGCTGCACCAAGCTTTCCCTAGTTTTATTTTGAGTACTTTCATTTAAAGTTGGTCTTCTTCTGGCACTGTATGAAACAATGCTTCGTTTCTATTTAAAAGGTGGATTGCTGGCATTTAATTTATTTATTTATATATTATTTCTATGTTTTTTACTTGTTTATTTACAAAATTCTAATACAAATTCAAACAAATTCTTTCAGTTTCCATCACCCCCTGAAACACCAAATTGTTCAACTGTTCCCCCGTACATCCACATCCCTCTGCTTCTAGCCTCTTCCACTCCTCCTGGATCCTTATACTCATTCTACACTAACGGTCTTATACAAGATTTATCTTTGTGGGACTGAGTTAGTTTACTCTGCATAACGCTCTCCAATCCCTCCAAAATTATGTAATAATTTACAAAGTTATTGCTCCTGCATGCTGCATAGTTTTCCATTGTGTGAATGTACAATAATTTCTCAATCCATTTGTTTGTGGTTGGACATTTGGGCTGTTTCCTTGTTCTTGTGATGGTGAATAATGCTGCTATGAACATTGGTGTACAAATCTCACTTTGTCCCTCAGTTCTCATATTATCCGGTTGTATTCCAAGTAGTGGAATAGTTGGGTCATACGGAATTTCTATGTTCAGCTTTTTGAGGAAGTGCCAAATTGCCTTCCAGAATGGTTGCACCATTTTACAATCCCACCAACAGTGCATAAGAGTTCCTTTCTTGCCCCATCCTCTCCAACATCTATTACTTTCTGCCCTGTTAAACTTTGTCACTCTTACTGGAGTGAGATGGTACCTCACTGTGGTTTTGATTTGCATCTCTCTTATTGCTGGTTTTCTGGCATTTTAAAATGAAGTATATTGTCACATCCTTTGTTCTACTATGTCCTGGAATGGAAGCTCTGTTGTAACCTGATCATCATATCTCAGTTACATGAAATTGTAGAAATAATTTTACATGGATTAAAGAATTTCTTTGATACTTTTCATGATGAAGTTGTTGAATCTGTTTCCATAAACAGTGCAAATGTTTATGTTCAATGTAAAAGAAATTTTACATTATTTCCTCTAGGTGGTGCACATAGCACAGTTAAGTTGCAACGTCAATAAGAAAGACCTGACACCTTTTTATATTTATTTTGATCTGAATAAATGAAATTTCATTTGATCATCTACTATAATTCAATAACTAAAATTGTATTATGTCATATCCATGAGATATTGGGATGTATACAATAACTGCTTGAAGTAGAGGGTGGGGAAAAAAGATAACTATTTTCCCCACTATAATGTCAACCTTTATTTCTAACCACCAATGAAGACAACTTTGACCTATTACATATATTTCTATTAGTTATCTTCAAGGAATTATAAATGTTCAGCTACTAGTATCTTTATCATCAATATGACTCTCAATGTTGAATGGAAAAGAGAATGGAAAACATCCAACTGCTTCAGCTCACAGAATCTTGAAGATGTTTATGCCTAGTACGCTTTACAGGTGCATTAAATAATAATCTTTTACCAGACATCAGTGGGAAATACAAAAGTCTTGATACAATGGCACATACATTTTGGATTGTTTTTCCCTATTGCAAATGCTGCAAAAGTCACTTTAAGAGTGCAGGTGAGGCTTTTGAAGGAAATAATATGACAGCAGAGTCGTGACTGCATGCCTGGTATGTCTGAACAGTAACAGTTTTTAGTTATTATAATATCTTCAATAATTTTTTACACTTATTTTGCTTTTATGAAAGGAGTGCTTATGTTCAAAGAACCCCATGTACTCCATTTGTTAAATATGATTTTTTTTAGGTTGCATTATTTTACTGACTATATGACCCAGAAATTATGGGAGTGACCCAGAAATTATAGGAATGACCCAGAAGGCTTTTCATTGATTCAGAAAATTAAGACTATGTACTTGTTCTCAAAATACAATCTTCTTTATTCTAATTTTGGAAAAAGTTGATAGTGTGATGTAGGGATTTTTTTACAACATAACACCTCTGGGTTATTATTATTATTATTTTAATTTTTAATAATTTTAATGAATATTTACAGAGATTTTGGATTTCCATTCATTCATTGCTGCACTTCTCTCCCTGTCCAGCCCTCCCCCTCCACTGTGATATAGGGATTTTATGAATCATATGGCTTATATGTTTTGAAAAATTAAGATATTTGTTTTATCATGATAGAGATTTCTTGAGAATCTATGATTCCAGGAATATTTCAAGTGAGACTTTTTCTAAATCTTGAGTACATAGTGTCAACAACCTTTGGAATTCAGAGTTCAGACCTCATGCAGGAGAAGTTCACAAGTAGACTTTGAAGAAATGAAATAATCAAAGGCTCAAAAAGGAAATTCCTTTTTTGTTTCCTTCACCTTACCTTCAGTTTCTTCCTGCTTATTTTCCTCCTGATAAAGCTTAATTTATAAAAGAAATATATGCACTTGTAAAATAAGTCAAGCAATTAAAAAATACATAGTGTGAAAATAAAAATTTCTCTTTTCTTCTCCCCAGCTCTCTTGCTGGTAGATGCTTTTGACTCAAGTACAACTCACAGTGACCCTATGAAGAACAGATCTGAAACTTGTCCTATTCTACACCATCCTTATAATTCCTGATACACTTGAGATCATTGCTGGAGTCATTGAATCTTTCCATCTCATTGAGGGTCTTCCTTTTATTCTCTGACCTTCTGCTTTTCCAAGCATAACGTTACTTTCCAAGAAATAACCTTTCCTAACAACATGCCCACAGAACGTGACATTAAACTTCACCATCCTTGTCTCTTGAGCACTTAGGTTGCACATTCTCTAAGACATATATGCTTATTTTTATTTTATTTTATTTTGAGGGTCTATGAGATATTCTGTACTCTTCTCCAACACCACATCTCAAAGACCTCAATATTTCTTCTGTTATCCTTATTCTTCCAGCTCTCAGATGCATCTCAAGTGATTGGAAAGACAGGTGATTGGCTTGAATCAAGCACATCTTAATCTTTAAACTGACATCATGTTTCTTCAGGACTTTGGAGATATTTCTGACAGCAGACTTTCCCAGTGCAATGCATTTCCTGATTTCTTAACTGTAGGTACCAAGGGAGTTGATTGTAGATCCAAGTCAGAGAAAATCTCTGACAGCTTCAATCTTTCTCCATCTATCATGATGCTACCTGTTGGCTCAAAGATGAGGATTTGTGTTTTCTTGACGTTGAGATGGGATTCATAAAGAAGGTTGTAATCTTTGATCTTCTGCAGCAAGTGCCTCAAGTCTTCCTTGCTTTCAGCAAGTTGTGTCATCAGTGTAACTAAGAGTGTTGATGAGTCTTCCTTCAATCCTGATGCCACATTCCTCTTTATAAAGTCCAGTTTCTCAAATGATTTGCTCAGCATACAGTTTGAATAGGTACAGAGAAAGGATTCAGCCTAAACACATACTTTTCTTGATTTTTAAACAATGCAGTGGTGTTTTTTTTCTCTGTTCAGACAACAGATTCTTGATCTAGGTATAGGTTTTGTATAAGCATAATTAATTGTTCTGGAA
>NW_006399752.1:8162577-8180132 GCF_000299155.1 Elephantulus edwardii
ACTGTTAAATATATAACTGTTGTTATATATTAAATATGTAACTGTTGTTGTTTACAATGCCACTTATGCTCTATTTTTCTGCCTTTTTCACTTAAAAAATATTTATTAACAGATACAAAATTATGTCAACATGTTGTAACATTTTAAATATTTTTTATACATGGTAAAAAGAAGATTAAATTACTAACCATATTCAGCTTTCATTCCATTAAGAATTTCATACTCTTTATGCTTACTTTAAGGTTGGTTTTTTCCCCCTAAAGAACACAGAAAGAGTATTGTTAATAAACAGAGAAACTTATTAATTTTATTAATTAAAAAGAGGAAGGGAACACAGCTAGTTTTAAAATAAAGAATGATGTGCACCAAGGCGCTATTCTTTCTCCATACCTATTTAATCTGTTTGCAGAACAAATCATCCAAGAAGAGAGACTATATAAGGAAGAATGTGGCATCAGGATTGGAGCAACACTCAACAGTCTGCTTAATGCAGATGGCACAACCTTGCTTTTTGAAAGTGAGGAGAACATGAAATATTTGCTGTAGCTTTCAATATGAAGTTACAAAAAAAACCTATAGCCTTCGATATGTGTTACATTTCATCATCAAGAAGATGAAAATCCTTGCCACTGGGCCAAAAGGCAACACCATAATAGATGGAGAAAAGAGAGAAACTGATAGCCATTTAACTTGCTTGGATCCACAATCAACAACATTTGTACTACCAGTCTGGTGATCAGGAGACATATTCCATGGGAAAGCCTGTGAACTTCTCCAATGTGCTAAATAGCAATAATATCAGTTTAAAGACCAAGGTGAACTTGATCCACACCATGACCTTTTCGATTATTTGCTTTGCATCTGAAAGTCAATATATAAGAACTTTGTAAGTAAACCCATATAATTTTTTTTTAAATGTGAATAAGGATGACAGAAAAAGAATCAATTACTTGAGCTGTGGAATTGGAGACAAGTGATGAATACTCCACGGACTGCCACAAGGACAAACAAATATGTCTTTGGAATTAGTGCAGCCGGGGTGCTCCTTAGATTTAAAGATAATGAAGATTTGTCTTTCATATCTGGGGCTTAGGAGGGACCAGTTCTTGGAAAATGGCATTATGAGTGGAAAGGTAGAGTGTCAGCGAAAGACAGAAAGATCCTTAATGAAGTGGATTGACATAGTGGGATTGAGTATGCCAGAGATGAAGAAGGCACAAGATAGGGCAGAGTTCAAAGCCTTTGTTCTTAAGGTTACTGTAAGTCATAGTAGACTTGACAGCAGTTAACAAAACAAAACAAAACAATTTATTTGCAGGAAGTAAAAAGCTATGTACAGGGAGTTCCACTGCAGACAGAAGTGTCAACATCACCCTGTGTTAATACCTGTATTTCTTTAGAAAGGAAATTTGTACTGGAATTATTTATATAATTTAGATTTTGCCTGTTACACATCCATCCATTTGAATATGTGTGCATATACTTGAATATGCACATGTATGCTTCAGATCAAGGAATGCAGCCTTTAATATGGATTGCATCTTAATGTCAAGAAAATAAAGATTCTTACCACTGAACAGGTAACAACATCATGGTAGGTAGAGAAAAGATTGAAACAGTCAACGATATCATCTTACGAGGATCCATAGTTAACCCACTTGGTACCAGCAGTCAGGAAATCAGGACAAGTGTTGCATTGGAAAGTCTGCAGTTAGGGACTTGTTCAAAATTATTTAGGAGTAATGATGTCAGTTTGAGGAATAAGGTGTGTCTGGTTCAGGCCATAACTTTTCCAATCACTTGTTAAGCATTTGAGAGCTAGACAATGAATAGGGGTGATAAAAGAAGAATTGGTGCTTTTGAGTATTGGTATTGGAAAAGAGCACTGAACATCCCACGGACAACCAAAAGAACAAATATGTTTTGGAGAAAGTGCAGCCAGAGTACTTTTTTGAAAAAGCAAGGATGATGGCGCATGTTGTTAGAAGGTACTATTCCATGGAGAAGGACTTGATGCTCGGAAGGGTAGAGGGTCAACCAGGCAGATTGACATGGTAACTGTCACAATAAACTCTAATGTGTCAGGAGGTATAAAGATGGGACAAGATAGGACAGAGTTCAGATATTTTGTAGATAGAGTCGCTATGAGTTATATTCATCTTGATGGCATCTAATGACAACATGCTTCAGCACAGTTTTATTGTATGCATATCTTCCATAATTATTACCATAATCAAGGTACCGAATTACATCATCAGCCCACGTTCTCTTATGATACTCCGTTAGAGTGACAATCTCAATTTCTGCATGGTGGCAATCAATCTGTTCTTTATAAGTTTGCTTTTACATGGATTTCTGTAAGTGGGATTATACTACGTGCAAACTTTTGAGATTATTTCTTTTTATATTAAGCACAAATTCTTTGAGATTTATCCAAGTTATTTTGGCAATTTATTTGTCGTTGCTGTTATGTGCCATCAAGTTGCCTGCAACTCATAGAGAGCCTATGTATAACAGCTCTGAACCCTGCTCTGTTCTGTGCCAATCTTATTTTCTCTGACACACCTACCCTATTGTCCCAATCACTGCATAAGTCCATGTCATTGAGGATTTTCCACTCTTGAGCTGTCCCTCCACTCTCCCAAGCATGATGTGTCCCTCTCCAAAGACTGGTCCCTCCTTGTAACATCAAGGAGCTTCAGAATCCTTGCCTCCATGGAGCAACCTGGCTTTAATCTCTCCAGGATGAACCTGTTTATTTTCCTAGCAGTCCATGGTATAGTCAATAATCTTCTCCAGCCCCACAGCTCAAAGGCATCAATTCTCCTTCTATCATTTCTAATCATTGTGCAACTTTATGATGCATAGCATATAGCTGGAAGACCATGGCCTGGATCAGGCACATCTTAGTCTCTGACAGACACTGCTGGTTTTCAATACTCTGGAGAGGTCTTTGACAGCAGGTTTCCCCCAAGGAAATTCATTGTTTGGTTTTCTGGCCTTTGGTACCAAGAGTGTTGATTGTGGAGCCAACCAAACTATCGCCATTAACAGTCACAGTCTCTTCACTATCATGATGCTGCCAATCGGCGCTGTGGTGAGAATCTTTGTGTCCTTGATAGTGAGCTTCAATCCATATTGAAGGCTGCAGTTCTTGACCTTCTGCACTTAACAATATATCCTAAGTGTCTTCTTCCCATGTTAGTAGTTACCAATCAATCCGTTTTCTTTAAACAAATGTAGTTTGCCATTGTACAGATATATCCTAGCTCATTTAATAGTTACTTATACTATGCCATGTGAATTGTTTCTTAGTTAATACAATAACATCTAGTAAATAAATGTATATGTATAATTAACACACACACATATACATATACATATACATATACATATACATATACATGTACATATATACAAAAACATGCATTTAAAATATCTATAGTACAAGTTCTTAGAATTACAAAACATGCCATTTAAGATATTGATGGAAATTACCTTGCAAACATGGAAATTATTTGTCTAATTTAATTTTATTATTTTTTGTGTGTTTACCATCAAATCGGATCTGACTGGTACAGAAGGAGATTACCCCTCCTTCTCCAGCAGAGCATCTGGTGGAGGTGAACCATGTACCTCTGGGATTGCAGTGTAGCTTCTTGCCACTAGGCCACCAGTTGTTGTTATGTGTCGTCAAGTCACCTGTGACTCATAGCGATCCTACGTACAACAACCCTGTGCCTAGCAGTCCATGGTAAATTCAATACTTTTCTCCAGCACCACAGCTCAAAGGCATCAATTCTTCTTCTATCCTCTTTAGTCATTGTCCAGCTCTTTAATGCAAAGCAAGTGATTGGAAATAAGAGCTGAACAGAAGATTTCAAAAGACAGTGCAGGAAGACAAAGTAAAATATCACAATGAAATGTGCAAGGAGCTGGAGTCGGAACATCAAAAGGGTCAAACTTGCTCGGCATTTCTTAAGCTGAAGAACAAATTCAAACCTCGAGTTGCTATACTTAAGGATGCTTTATGCAGAATATTAAATAATCCAGGAAGTAGTAAAAGAAGATGGAAAGAGTATACAGTAACTGTACCAAAAGGAATTGGCAGACACAGAAGAATTTAATGAAATAACATGTGAGCAAGAAGAGCCTATGGTGATTAAGGACGAAGTTCAAGCTGCTTTGAGGGACTTGGTAAAAAATAAGACCCCAGGAATAGATGGTATACAAATTGACATATTTCTACTAACAGATGCTGCCCTAGATGTGCTCACCAAGTTGTGCCAAGAAATCTAGAGGACAACCACTTGGCCAACTGACTGGAAGAGATCTGTATTTGTTCCCATTCCAAAGAAAGGCCACTAGAGCTCCCTGGAAATGATTTTTGTTGGATTTAAATAAGGCTGCCTGTTTTCTCACATCTTTATTAACACTGAGTGCTATTAATCTTTTTTTATCTTTGCCTATTTTATAGATTAAAATTGTGTTTTATGTTTTAATTAATGTGTCTTTAATTAGGGATGAAGTTGAGATTATCTTCGTGTTTGTTGATAATTTGTATTTCTCTTTAGAGAAAGAAATAAAAATATGTACTCATAGAAAAATAAATTTTTGTAACTAAGCTTTTCATTAGGGGCTTACTAAAATATTAGATATCAGGGACCATATTGTAATCAAGGGATATAAACATTAACATAAAGACTATGGAGAACTATTGATGAACGTATGTAAAGGAAATATACAGTGTATAGAACTAATTATAAGTGAGAAAGTAAAGCACTCCAAGGTCCAAAATGATGAGGGCATAGGCTAACAATGACAGTAGTTTTGCAATGAAAAGATTGATGTGTAGGATATTCTCAAAAAGGAATCAATAGTTGATGCTGACTAATTTACAAAACATATAGAGCAGGGTTGTAGCATTTCACCATATTTATTAAATTTGATTACTCAAGAAATAATACAAGATGCTTTATAATATAAAGAAGAATGTTTATCTGGATTGGAGGAATCTTGCTTTCATATATTAAAAGATTTCTTGCAAGAAACAAAGAGGACTTGATATACTTACTGTTAAAAAGGTCAAAGATTATAACCTTCATGTGAATTATACCACACCAAAAAGAAAACAAAAATACAGTTAGACCATTAAGCAACATGATGATAAAAATAATTGAAATTGAAGTTATGAATGATTTAATATTATTTGGATCCAAAATAAAAGTCCATGGAAGAAACAGTAAAGAAATTAAGCAACACATTGCATTGGACAAATCTTCTGTGGTAAACAAAGAAAACCAAGTCTTGTCTCATTACGGTTAAAAAGCAAAGATGTCACTTTGAGGACTTAGATGCTCTTGACCCAAGCCATGGCATTTTCAATTGCCAGTTCTGGTGGCCTTGTAGGTAAGGAATTGTACCGTCAACCCAAAAGTGAGCTGTTTGAATCCACTAGCCGCTTTGTGGAACAAGAATAGGCAACTCTTCTCATGTGATTTACAACCTCTGAAAAGCCACTGAAGGGTCATTTATGAGTTGGTTCCAACTCAACAGCTCATAACAACAACACCTACCACAACAACATATGTGTAAAGGGGAAATTCCTTTAAGAGATAGACTGACACAATGGTTTCTATAATATAGCAGCAAAATGATACCAATTTGATATCAATCTATCCCCAAATCTCACCTTATTTGTGTTTATTTAGTATTTTTTTCTTCCTTCTTGCTGCGATTCTTCTGGTCTATGCTCCATATTAAATGTCTACATGAATCTGGCAAGTAACGTAAGTGAACACAATGCCTGTCTAGTAGCAGACAACAGGGTCTGGTTGGGTTTCGATGAATCAAAGAGATTTGGGGCTTGAGAAAAAGAATATGATTCCTCTGAGTCCTTTCCTATTATTTCTGATTCATTTTATATAGATACAGAAATCTAACTTTAAGCTTTGTTATTTCTGGTGTTATCAAACACTTGTCTTGGTTGTGTGACAAAGACACAAAGACACTAAACTCTGTTATAAACACTGACTCCTATAAATAAATAAGCAGATTTTTCTACCCAATCATAGGGCTGCCTGGACTCCTGCGGGTCTCCTGTACAGCAGGGTTGTGAAACTCTTATTGTTCTAAGGAAACAATGTGTTCCCAAAAAGAAGAAGGGTCAGGGAAAAGATCTCAGGTCTGTTCGCCTAGTTCTGCTTATTACCTGAATTATAGGTAATTTATTTTTATTTAATAATTCAATAATTCTCTCCTAACCTTAAAGAGTAGTCATTCAAATATTAGGTAAAACTAACCTCTGATAAGACTTTCAGATTCAGCCGAGATGGAGTAACAGTAAACAGGAAATGGAACGTTCTGTCTGAATCAACTAAAACACAGGATAAAAGGGTATTTGTTTTGGGTTGTTTTTTTATGTTGTTATTGATTGCTATTGAGTTAAAGAAGACTCATAGCAACCCTACAAACAAAAGACCTGAAGCCTTTCTTATAACTATCATTACTTCTCAAAGTCATAGAGTTTTCAGATGCATGTTGTTTAGGAAGTGGATGCCACTCCTGCTTCCAAACCTGTCTTAAACTGGGAGCTCCACCAAATACTATCCACAAAGGGTAATTGTTATGGTATTTAACACCCCAATGGCACAAGGTTCAGCATCACAGCAACCTCAGGTTGCTTCAGTACAGCAAATTGACAGAAGAGTGCTGTTCCACTAAAAGAATGTCCCTCAAAAAAAATAATAACTGACTTTTAAATACAAGGGCCCTCCACTAGGTCTTGTTGACTTTAAACAAGAGGCTTAAGTAAAAAGCAAACCATGTAATATCTTTTATGTGCTGTTGGAGTTGCCTGCAACCAATAGTGATCCTATGTAGAGCAGCTCTGAAGCCTGCTCTGTCCTGAGCCAGTCTCACTAATTCTCACACACCAACCTCCATTCTGAGCATAATGTTCTTTTCCAAGGACCAGTCTTTTCTGGCCACATGCCCAAAGTATGAGAGATGAAGCTTGAAAGTCCTAGCCTCCAAGGAGAGACTCCAAGACACCGTCTGCAAGACAGACTTATTTGTTTTCTTGGCAGTCCATAATATGTTCAAGACTCTTCTCCAGCACAACAACTTGAAAGCATTGATTTTTTTTTTTGTCATTCTAAGTCATTATCCAGCTCTCTGAAGCATAACAAGTAATTGCAAAAATCATGGCCTGGATTGAGCGCACTTTAGCCTTTAGACTGACATAGTTGCTTTTCAGAACTCTAGAGAGGTTCCTGACAGTAGATTTTACCCAATGCAATTCATGTTTTGATTTTCTGACTGCTGGTGTTGAGTGTTGATTGTGGAGCCGAGTGAGCTGCAATTGCTAACAAGCTCAATCTCTTCTCCATCTATCATGTGCTGCCAATTGGCCCAGAGAGTCTTTGCCTTCTTGATGTTGAGTTTCAATCCATATTGAAGACTACAAAGGTTTTCAAGACTCAGAATATCAAACAAAGCAAACTAATCTCTGAAAGACAGAGAGAAGTGGGCTATATATACATTGTAAGATTTACTTTTCAATAGTTTCAGCATCCTGGTCTCCTTAAGAAAATCATTCCTTTCCACTTCCCACACTGACTGGAAGAAATCTCAACCATTCTAGCTCTTTGTGAACATCAAAACCATGCTTTCTGATCCTTTCTAGGAGTTCTTCAACCACAGATAGTTTTCTTATTATCACGTCCTGCTCGGTGCTTAGTTGAAGACTAGAAGGCGATCCTTTGCACATGTCTGAAACTCTCATTTTGTGCAGTCCCCTATTCTCTTTGCAAATCTTGGTCATCTGGGGCCTTCCTGACTCTCAGTTTGGTCTTTCTGAGTTGTGCCTTGTTCCCTCTTTCCTTCCTTTTGTGGCAACCTTCAAATGATCTCCAGACAATGATAGAGTTAAACATGTTTCTTTTTTTGCAACTGCTATTGCTGTGGAAAAAACCTCTGGTGTCCTACTTGTGCTGTTCACTCAAAGGCAGGTGATTTGAGTCCACTAGTAGCTATGTCTCACATGGGCAATACTCTTCTACTCTTCAGTATAATTTATAGTCTCTGAAAACGCACTGAAGGGTCACTTAAGAGTCGCTTCTGACTTAACACAAGAAAGTGAATGACATCTTTGGAGAAGAGCATGGTGTGTAGAAAAGAACCTTTAATCTTGAATTGGTCGTGTCACTAGTAATTATTTATTGAATATCTACTGTGAGGCCAGCAGAGTTTTATGAGCTAATAGTGTACTAGTGAAGTAAATGAAGTTTGTTCCTTGGAGGTAATATTCAAGTAAATGATGACATTACTAGAATAATACTCTGTATCCAAATCTTCACTAAAATTATGCTATGTTTGGAAAGGCATCATTGTGCAAGTTAATAAGGTAATCAATATTAAGTTTCTGGCCCATAGCACACTCCTGAAATAGAACCTACTATTACATTATGCTATCAACACAAGAAATTGGCAGACACAGAAGAATTTAATGAAACAATATATGAGCAAGAGCCTATGGTGATGAAGGAAGAAGTTTAGGCTGCTTTGAAGGAAATACCAAAAAATAAAACCCAGGAATAGATGGTATACTAATTGATATATTTCGGCTAACAAATTCTACCCTGGACATGCTCACGAAGTTGTGCCAAGAAAGCTGGAGAACAACCACTTGGCCAACTGACTGGAAGAGACCTCTATTTATTCCCAAGTCCAAAGAAGGGTGACAGAACAGATTGTGGAAACTATAGAACAATATCATTTATTTCATATGCAAGCAAGATTCTACTGGAGATTATCCAAAAACGACTGGAACAGCACATTAGCAGAGAACTTCCGGAAGTCCAGGCTGGGTTTAGATGGGGTTATGGTACTAGGGAAATTGTAGCTGATGTTAGATGGATCTTGGTTGAAAGAAGGGAATACCAGAGGAATGTCTATCTGTGTTTCATTGACTATGCAAAGGCACTTGACTGTGTGGATCACAACAAACTGGGGCTGACTCTGAGAAGAATGGGAATCCCAGAATACTTGATTGTGCTAATGTGAAACCTATACTTGGACGAAGAGGCAGTCATCAGAACAGAGCAAGGAAACACTGCGTGGTTCAAAATTGGGAAGGGTGTATGCCAGGGATGTGTCCTATTTCCATACCTTTTCAACCTGGATGCAGAACAGATCATCCGGGAGCCTGGGCTCTAAGAGGAAAAATGTGGGGTCAGAATTGGTGGAAGATCCATCAATAATCTGCGTTATGCAGATGACACAACCCTGCTTGCTAAAACTGAGGAGGACCTGAAGTGCTTGCTATGGAGGGTGAAGGACTGCAGCCTTCAGTATGGATTGAGGCTCAATGTCAAGAAGATAAAGATTCTCACCACTGGACCAATTGGCAGCATCAGGACAGATGGTGAAGAGATTGAGATTGTTCACAGCTTAGGTTTGCTTGACTCCTCAGTCAACACTCTTGGCACCAATAGCCAGGAAATAAAAAAAAACCAAACAAACCCAAAACGTATTGTAATGGGAATGTCTGCAGTTAGGGACCTCTCCAAAGTACTGAAGAGCATTGGTGTCTCTTTGGAGACTGAGATGCATCTGATACAGGCCATGGCCTTTGAAATCACTTGTTATGCATCAGAGAGTGGGACAATGACTAGGGAGGATAGAAGGAGAATTGATGCCTTTGAGCTGTGGTGCTGGAGAAGAATATTGAATGTACCATGAACTGCTAAGAAAACAAACAGGTTCCTCCTGAAGAAGTTTAAACTGGGACACTCCTTGGAGGCAAGGAATCTGAGGTTTCGTCTGTCATACTTTGGACATGTTGTAAGGAGGGACCAGTCCTTGGAGAGCGACATCATGCTTGTTAGGGTGGAGGGACAGCGCAGGAGAGGAAGGCTTTCCGTGAGGTGTATGGATTCAGTGACTGGGGTAATCAGGATGGGTGTGTCGGAGACAGTGCAACTGGCACAGGACAGAGCAGGATTTAGGGCTGTCATACATAGGGTAGCTATGAGTCGCAAGCGACTCGACAGCACATAAAAACAACAACAACATCAACACAAAGATGGGAAATGTGAATACATCAGCTGCTCCATGGAAGAAAAATGGGCAATATCTTCCTGTGCAATTTACATCTTCTGAAAACTCCTGGGCTGTCAGCTAGGGACTGGCCTTGATGACAATGAGATTGAGGCTCTTAGTTATTATCTCTACCTTCGTAGGAATCAAGCACTTTACTACTAATCAAAATGTTCACAGTTTGAACTTATGAAGCAGTTTTGAAGAAAGGCCTGGCAATTTGCTTCAAAGAAGTCACAGTGTGGGCATGCAACTTTGCAACACCTGGCTCGCAATAGACTTGACAGAGACGGATTATCTTCTCTTTGGTGTATAACCATTTCCATTGAAAAAATTTGTTAAGTCACCGTTAGACTGAGTAGAAGTCTTAGGAGCCTTGGCAGCATATTCAGTTTTACACCACTCATTAGTAGCCTCCTTAGCCACGCAAACAGATAACTAAAAATTATCTCTTGTAAAGGGATAATTAATATTACCTGCAAGTTTATTAAGACTTGTTGTCATTGGGTACCGTTAAGTGAAAACTGGCTCACAGCTGACCCTCAGGCAGGTTTTTAGAGACAATAAATCTCATGAGAGAAGATTGCCCATCCTCCTGCAGAGCAGCTGGTGGCTTCAAACCGTGTGCCTTCTGTATTGCAGTACAATTTTCTTACCACTAGACCACCAAAGCTCCTTTATTAAGATTAATGTGCTTTTTTTT
This sequence comes from Elephantulus edwardii, assembly GCF_000299155.1. Classification (NCBI taxonomy): domain Eukaryota; kingdom Metazoa; phylum Chordata; class Mammalia; order Macroscelidea; family Macroscelididae; genus Elephantulus; species Elephantulus edwardii. The sequence goes on from NW_006399752.1 coordinate 8,173,382, forward strand.
TTTAACTTGAAGAGAGTTTAATCAAGGCTCATTTACAAAGTCATGAAAAAGGTTAAGGGAAACAAAATGGTAAATCACAGAGGGCCTGGCACCAGTGGAAGCATCTAGAACCTTTTGAGAAGAGCAAAGAAGGGACTTTCTATGAATGTGTGAGAACACCTGGCACACCCTTTGTGCATGTGGTATTTTGCCTCATTTGTCCCATGAGTGACTTTGCAGAGTCCTCCTTGGTGTCCACAGATGATTTACTTCATAAAGCAGACAGCTGGGCAAAAGCTAAAGAATTTATTTTTAAAGCGAGAGCACTTTATATGAACTTTATGTCTCATGGTGAGTTTCAAACCAGGGGCTATACTGAGCTTGTGGAGAAGGCACAAGAAGATGTCAGCATGGGACAGCTTTTTCTTTACTAGTCTAAATTAATTCCATTTCATGATAGCAATAAGAAAGCCAAGCAAAATGATTCTGAGTTGATTTATCCAGTACTCGTGAATCACTTTTCTTTTGGCCTGTAGCTTTACAATAGCCACCTGAGGCACCGTCTCTGATAACCACTGAGAAATGTGCTGCCTAGCAGGCTGCCGCCCTTAAGTAATCTAATTTTGTTATTTCACTCAGTGGTAATTTAGTTTTGATGGAGATGAGCCTAATGTTAAACATTCTCTTCGAAAGGAAAGCAAAGTTCAGAGTCTTAAAGAGATGAGAATCTAGTTTAAGGAACTTGTCATCAGTTAATGTTATAGGCGTTACTACAGTGTCACTATGTGATAAAGGGGCAAATAACCTTTTTCTTCATTCTCCACACACCTAATGGTAACTCTGAATGAAAAGTAGACTTGGAAGATTATTCCAACATTTTCATTTTGGTCACTGGGATTTTGATAATTGAAGCTATGACTATATTTAGAATTAGTGTGTATAGCTAATTTTGGGGGATTTTGAGGAGCTTTCAAGAGCTCAGTGGTAAGCTTTGCCACTAAATGTAATTGCATTACTAATCTAAGTGTAAGCAGTTCAAATCCACCAGTTGCTCTGTGGGATAAAGGTCTCCTCCTGTGCAATTTATTAACTCTGCAAACCCCCTGGAGGGTCAGCTCTGAATCAATTCTGAGTTGATGGTACATAACAACTCAAGAGTTCATGGATTATTCAGGCAAGATAGTTCAGTTGATGGCAGATTGATTTCAGTGAGGCCAACGTGATTTCATTCTGGTGACTTAGGAATTGTGCTGCCAATGAAAAGGTGTGTGGTTCAAATCCACCAGCTCTTCTATGGGAGAAAGATGGGCAATCTCCTTCCATGAGAACTACAGCCTCTGAAAACCTGCTGGAGGGTCAACTATGAATCCGTTCTGAATTGATGGTTCACAACAACATGTGATAATTAGTGTCATGTAAAACCGTGGTCTTGCTCCTTGGTCCCAGGTTGCATTCATGACTCTAGCTAGTAATAACCTTACATTCTTGTTCAAAACAGGAAGGTCAGATATATCCACTAAAAGAAAATAGACTTAAAAGTTTTATCTTGTGACAGTTTTGTACAGTTATAATTGTTGAATAATTTTATTGCTTGCTATTGTTTCTAGGAAAGAAATAGGGGAGAACAATGATAATTAAATAAGCAAATTGGACAGTTTAGGGATTTTTCTAAATTTCTTCTATATTTTGTACACAGCGGTGAAATTCACAGTGTTTCAACAGGAGAGCTGCTAAAAGAACACTCCCCCCCCACCCCAGCTGCAGGTAAATGCATTTAGATGAACATAAACAATCTTTTTCATAAATGCAAGAAATTATTGTATAATTCACATATTTGGGTGGTGACTTGCAGTTCCTAAAGGCAGAACTGTGCTGTATTTAGAGAGAACGCATTTTAGAGTTAGAAATATCTAGATTTGAATTAGAATTCAATTTTCATTACATTCCTACCAGCTAGCTTAGTGTTTAAACCTTGATAATTAACTTGGTAACAATAGATCAATAATACTCAATATGGAGATTGCTGAAATACTGTATTTCATTCAGTTAGTACCAAAACAGGAATGCAGTGGACGTCCCATGAATTGTGCTCTTTTTTTCTTCCAAGATCTTCAAAAGTAAAGCGAGAGGTGCTGAATTATACCGGGCCTTTTTCCCAACTTCCTAAAATATTTGGGATTACAACTGTAAGAAAAAACAAACCCATCTATGTCATTACTATTTATTGGTAGAGAAAATGATGAAATGGAGACACAGCAATTCCCAAAGTTGCACATAAGTGTGAAATATCTTCTAACATTCTCATTTACACCTCAGAAGTTTACATTCATTCTCTTCAAAACCACAAAAAAAAAGTTTGTTGATTGAAGTCCCCTTTGTGGGTATTTTAACGGCATTTTGTAAGAAGTATTTCTCTGGTGGTTTAGTCGTAAGGATTTGTGTTGCCAACCCAAAGGCATGTAGTTTGAATCCACTAGTAAACTGTTTTATGAGAGAAAGATGGACAATCTCCTGTGCAATTTATTGCCTCTAAAAGCTTGCTGGAGGAAAAGAATAGGCCTATGTATTGGTTCTGACTCTACAGTACATAACAACAATAACCATTATTTACACACACACACACACACACACACACACACACACACACACACGCCTAGTCAATGCCTTGGTACCTGAATAACCAAGCAAACTTCAGCTTTTATCTTTCTATTGATCTTCCTTTATTGATGAATTGGAAGGTCAGATGTTCAATTCTGATCCATCCAATTTCACTACATAGGCCTATTCTTTTCCTTTGATACTTATTGTGTAAAATAGAAAAGCGTCAAGAAAGGGAAAATGTAGACCAAGATTCTAATCCTTAATGCTAGCACAAAACATTTTTCTTTTTCATCATTTCTAGATTTATTTTCATGTCAGGAATCCAGTGAGTGCTTTGCATAAAAACAAACAAAGCACTGAAAACAATCAAACTAGGACAAAGTTCAGAGCTATTGTTTATAGGGTCACTATGAGTTCTGATCAACTCGACTTTACATAACAACACAACAACATTCTAGCTTTGAAATGCTTAAACTAGTGTTATAGTTTTCCAAGAAAAGGAGAAAATTCCTATGGCTTCTTGCTGAAACAAGACGTACATTTGAGGCTCCACAGTTCTATTGTGGTTTTCATCTTTCTCTTTAAAAAGTATCAGGATGGGTGGATGAAGCTCTGACAATTTAGCCCACAGAGAGTTGCAATACTCGCTCAAAAAGGCCATGACTCTATGACCATTCCTGCCTACCAGTGCTTCCACGGAAGAAAGATGCCGTCCCAAGACAGCAATCTCTTCCCATGCAATTTACAGCCTCAGAAACCCAAACCAATGAGTGAAATATTGCTTCCAGAAGAAGACCCTGGATGAGATGGATTGACTCAGTGACTGGACTAATGGGGGTAGGAGTGTCAGAGACAATAAGGTTGGCTCAGGATAGAGCAGGATTCAGAGCTGTTGTACAAAGGGTCACTATGAGTTTCAAGTGACTTGATGGCACATGACAACAACAACAACAACAACATATCTGAGGTCCTATATAATTTATTGTAGAAACTGAATAACTGAACAGAGAAAAGGAATTTTAATAATTGGTTGCTTGGGCAGCAGCGAAACTAAAACTGATCCAGGATTTACCGCCTTGGTAGATTTCACAACTTAGGAATACAACTTTTTTTTTTTTTAAAAACCATGCATATTTTTATTGGTTTGCATACAATCATTCATTTGCATTGTATTTAATTTACGTACATTGTGTTTTCTACAATTATTAATATACATTTGATTTTATATTATTAATTACTTTTTGAATTAATTAATAATTCCTTGGTACCAGCAGCCAGGAGATCAAGAGATGAACTGCACTGGGAAAGTCAGCTGTCAGGGACCCCTCCAGAGTGCTGAAGAGCAATGATGTCAGGCTGGAGACTAAAGGTGCACCTGATCCAGGCCATAGTCTTTGCAATTGCATGCTATGTGTCAGAGAGCTGAACAGTGACTAGGGATGATAGAAAGAGAATTGATGCCTTTGAGCTGTGGTGCTGGAGGAGTGTTGAACATATCATGGGCTTCTAGGAGAATAAATAGGTTCATCCTAGAGAGGGTGAAACCAGGCTGCTCCTTAGAGGCAAGGATTCTGAAGCTTCGTCTGACGTACTTTGGACAAATTGCAAGGAGGGTCCAGTCCTTGGAGAGGGACATCATATTTGGTAGGGTGGAGGGACAGCACAAGAGAGGAAGACCCTCAATGTGATGGATCGATTCAATGATTGAGGTAATGGGAGTAGGTGTGTCGGAGACAGTGAAGTTGGCACAGGTTAAAGCAGGGTGTAGAGCTTTGTACATTGGGTCACTATGAGTCACAGGTGACTCGACAGCACATAACAACAACATGATCGTCAAGTCTTTTCAAGTCCCTGTTAAGTCTTTCCTATTCCCTCATTTCCCCATCCTACACTAACCTCTGCTATTTTCCGCTTCCCCCTTTTCCATCTCCTCCTTTCCCCCTTCCCCTTTAGAACCTTTATACACACCTTGCTCAGTTATCCTTCTATATTTACTACAATGATCTTTTGCATAAATTGTCCTCATGAAAGTGTTATCTCACTCAGCATAATGATCTCTAGACTCTCCTCTTGTAAACAGTATTTTCTGAAATCATTGTTCTGTTGTCCTGCATAGTATTCCACTGTGTGAATGTACCACACATTCTCAATACATTTAGTTTGTTGATGGGCCTTTGGACTATTTCCATTTTCTTGCTATCATTACTATGATGCTATAAATGTATATGTACATCTCTCCTTTCATGGCCCAGTTTTGATTTTTTTTGGATATGTAGTAGTGGAATAGCTGAGCCATATGATATTTCTATGTCCAGCTTTTTGAGGAAATATCAAACTGCCTTCGAGAGTGGTTGCACCATTTTACAAATCTGTGAGTTTCTTTTAAACCTTTGCCTCTTTTGACTGGGTTTGTTTGTGGATTCCTTCACATGCTTACGAAGATTTGGTGGCATAATCTACAACAAGTTGCATTGCTAACTGAAGAGGCAATTCATCTCAAATCCACGGTCTCTATGGGAAAAGTTAGGCAGTCTTCGGCTGTGATTCATAGCCTCAGAAACACAATGAAGGGTTACTATGAGTTGGAAAAAACTCAACTGCAGTGTTGAGCACTATATGCTTTGTTTAAACTTTTCTAACTTTGCACCCTTGCTCACTATCCATGGAATGTCTTCTTTGCACCATTTCACTAATTCTTGCTTAAATTTTATAGCAGAGTTTATATCTCATATTCTCTATGAAACTGCTCCTGTAATTACTTCCGTCTCTGAATTCCTAAGCAATGATCAGATCAGTTTCTTGATCTCTATATGCTACTTTGCACTGGTAAGTTTGTTTGAGCTTCATTGTCAAATAATTCTCAAATGGATTGTATTTCTGCAAGGCTACTTTCTTTTTTTAATATAAAATTTTTATTTTATACTAGTTTACTTACAAGGTTTGTGTACATTGTTGTTCACACTGGATCTTTCCCCTTTCTTTTACCCATCCCTCCCTCCACCCGTCAAATTGGAATACTATGCAGCATGCAGGAGCGATGATTTTGTAAATTACCACCTAACTTGGGAGGGACTGGAGAGTGATAGACTAAGTGAATTAACTCAGTCCCACAAGGATAAATACTATATAAGACCATTATTGTAGAACATTTATAAGGATCCAAGGTGGGACAGGGGGAGCAGAGGGGTGAGGATGGTGGGGGCATACTTAATAAAAGAACTACTTTTTAATCCTTTACCTCCTTTTGGTGCTTTAGAATCCTCATCTAATGTTTCTTACTCTCATTGTCTAGACACTGATTCGTCTGTGGAGAGCCTGGGGAGGTGATGCCAGAATGAAGAAAGGGATTCTGAAGACCAGAGATTGGCAGAAGAAATCTTCACCTGAGATAAGATATGTGGAGCCTAAAGATCGAAACTTGTGGACCCATCAATAGCTGTTGAAAGCGTTGAACCAAAAAAAGGTGTCATGAAATTTGAGCCATGGAGAAGTGGATAAGTAGGTTAGAATCAAACCATGGGAGGAAACCACTGAACTTAAATGAAGACTGCAAATTGTCATATGGAATTGATGTCAGATCTCTTGAGAGACTCTAGTTTTTTCTACATGTTCCCTTAGTGCTCCAAGTGACCATGTAACTCTTGTATAGATTTTAAAAAATGAGGAGATTTAAACACAACATGTGTTAGAACAATAATATTTTTAGATAACAAACTGTGCCTTAGTAAGAGCTGGGTGGACATTAACCAACATAATCTAATTATGGATGAGTCAGAGAGTTTTAAAGTATCTGTTCATGTCATTAAGATCTGTAAGTTTTAAAAATTAAAATATATCTGTGCCAGTTTTAAGTGCTCCAAGACAGGAAAATAGTTGGCCATCTGGTTTTACTAAACACTTTCTCACATACAAGGACAAGATGTATTACTTGGAGCAGTTAGGAAATACTCTGTTGGAAGAATTTGGGACACTTCTCTATACAAACTATCCTCTTGTGCTCAAGGATGAAGAGCCAGGTTTGTACCAAAATAAAAGAAATTTTACTTGGGAGTATTTATGATACTCATATGCTATAACTATAGATAGTGAATAAATGTTGCTGTTATGTACCATTTTGTCAATTGTGACTCATGACGGCCCTGTGAATTCTGCTCTATCCTCAGCCAATCTT